>NW_022631176.1:1472660-1638605 GCF_010015895.1 Lontra canadensis | reverse complement strand
CACACACACCCCATTCCTATCCATTTCTGTCACACACACACCCCCCTTCCTACCTGTTTCTGTCACACACACACTCCATTCCTACCCATTTCTGTCACACACACACCCCATTCCTACCCATTTCTGTCACACATACACATACATACCCATATACCATTCCTACCCGTTTCTGTCACACACACACACACCCCATTCCTACCCATTTCTGCCTCACACACACCCCATTCCTACCCATTTCTGTCACACACACACACACACCCCATTCCTCCCCATTTCTGTCACACACACACACACACAACCATTCATACCCGTTTCTCACACACACACACACACACACAACCATTCCTACCCATTTCTGTCACACATACACACACATACACCATTCCTACCCATTTCTGTCACACACACCATTCCTACCCGTTTCTGTCACACACACACACACACACCATTCCTACCCGTTTCTGTCACACACACACAAACACACACACACCCCATTCTTACTCATTTCTGTCTCTCTCACACACACACACACACCATTCTTACCCATTTCTGACACACACACACCCCATTTTTTGCTCCAACTCCAACCCGATTCTGCAGCTGCTTATTTCATTTTTGGTTGTGGTGGGGGCAGTAATTTTGGGATCCACCCAAAAACATTGAGAAGAGCTCCACTCACTATAGATTCTGTTTCGCCGCACGCTATCTTGCAAATTGTCATTCGTCCTCTTCTCTGGTATGAAGAGCCATTGTTTCGGGAACTGGGAGCACGGAGCTTCCTTGCACTGGATTATTGGCTGAAATCAGCTGGTGATCAAGCAGTGTTGTCTCTGGGCCTGTTGTGGCCTGCATGATCCTTTCTGGGGGTCTTTGCCGGCAATACCATATCTTAGAGTTTCCGACCCCCTTCAAGTATGCGTGTGAGGGTTGAAGGTGCATCTAGCAGGACCGAGGGGTGTGCGTGGCAGGAAATGTCCCTGGCCGGGGGAGGAGATGTGGCAGGACATGGGGCATGTGGCGACAGCTCTGTCCCCCTTCTTTGATTATAAGCTCACACATTCAGGTGGAACCTGTCTTGCCCACGGAGCTCAAGGATCCATTATTGAAAGATATGCTCTTATTTGCCCAAAGGTCTTGGAAAAACAAATGGATTCTGCAGCTGCCCAAGTAGAACTGATTTGGGTCCCATTGCTTTAAGGGGCTGGACTTGGCCCTCAAATGTTGTAATGCAGAACCTCACACAATCCTCCCCTCATGGTCCTCCCCTTGGGATTTAGGGCACTGAGGGTCGTTGCTTTTAAAGAACAGCCCCTGTGTGATAAATGGCCATCAGGTTTTGTGGTTGACCTAATTTCCCTGGGTGATTCTCCCTCTCAAGCTCGTCATTCTGCCAGGATTAGCGCATGTGTGGCACACATGTGTGCGTGTGCATAGGTATATGTGTGCACGCGTGTGGATATCTGTGTGCCTGTGCACATGTGCGCAAGTGCGCACACCGACACACGTGTGCCTTGCATGTGCACGTGTGCCAGTGCATGTGTGCATGTCTGTGTGCGCATGTGTCCTTGTACATATATGTGCATATCCGTGTGCCCATGCATGGTTGTGGGTATGTGTGCATGCCATGCACGTGTGCATGCGCATGTGTGCACAGGTGTGCCTGCACATGTGTGTGCCCGTTCGTGTGTGCATACCTGTGTGTCATGCATGTGTACATATCAGTGTGCACGTGTGTGCATATGTGCGCATATCTGTGTGCCTGTGTATGTGTGCACAGGTGTGCCTGTGCTTGTGTGTGCATGCTTGTGCTTGTGTGCACACGCATGTATGTGCCCATGCATGCATGTGCACGTGTGTCCATGTGTGTGTGCATGCACACGTGTGCCTGTGTGCGAGTGCATGTGCTCATGTGCATATGTGCACATACCACTCTGACTTTTCCCAATTGTCTAAATTATCTTTAAAAAGAAGGTTCCAGGAAGTGCATTAAAAAAACTATGATTCTCATGTGACTTCAAGTGTAAGCTGCCCTCTCGGGGTGGGGGATAAAAAGGCATTATTATGGGAGCGTGCTCAGGACCCGAGCCTCTCTGATTGCTGATTATTTCAAGGCTGAAGCTGCAAGAACCAGCAGAAATTGAATTTTGAGATAACTTTGCACTTTTATTCACATTTTATTCATTCCTTCCTTCTATCCATCATTCAATCAAAATGGCTCTGTGACCACTGTTGCCAGAGTGTGAACGTCCCATCACATGGAGTGTCTGGGCTAGAAGGGGAGGCAGAGAAGCGTGTTCTGAGAAGTTCTGTGATAAAAATGTGGGGTGAGTTGGGGCGTCTGGATGGCTCAGTCAGGTTAGCAGCCGACTCTGGGTTTTGGCTCAGGGTGTGATCTCAGGGTCGTGGGATTGAGCCCCGTGTCAGGCTCTGCACTCAGTAGGGAGTCTGCTAGAGATGTCCTCTCTCTTTGCCCCAACCCCCACTTGCCCACTCTCCCTCCCCCTCTCAAATAAATAAATAAATCTTCAAAAAATATTGGGGTGAGCTTGAGGGTCACAGGAGAAGGCTCTGTGTTCAATCCTGTTTTAGGCACTTGCCCATGGAGTGGCCTTTGCTCTCAGGGCCCTTGTCTGTAAAATGGAGATAAGATTAGTCCCTCATTTATTCTATGTCATTCCATGTCTCCCATTCTGTTCCATCGTGGTCCACTCTGTTCTGCTTTATTTAAACACGGGCATGGAGACCTAACCGAATCCTATCGACCACGCTGTGAAGTTTGGACAAGTCTTTGCTGGAATCCATGTGCAGCAGCGCTGGGGGCGAGGTGGGGAATGGCTGGGCGGGCATCACCGAGGGGAAGGGAGGCCTCCTGGCTGGGGAGTGGGGAAGCAGGAGAACCCCCGCCTAGAAGGACACTGCCAGAGTCTTGATGAGATGCCCGGTGCCTTTAACGGTTTTTAATTACAATTTAATAAATGGAGAACAAAGGCTCATCAAGTCACCCTTCACTCTTCCTTGTTCAACACCAGGCAGTTGAGAGGCTGGATTACCAACCGGCAGCAGGGGCGGGGGGAGCGGGGGACGAAGCAGGGGAGGGGGCTGGGTGGCACCTGCAAGCCGGGCCTGGGAGGCACCCCTGCACCCGCCTGCGGCAGCCCAGACTGTCCACCTCCCCACCTGCCCCATGAGGCCATCTATTTAAGGCTTCCAGCTGCGGAGGCCACTGCTCTCCTCCTCTGTCTGTGCGCTGGGCTCACTCCCGTGGCAGGAAGAAGACTGGCCCCACCGCCTCCCCATCTGTCTTCTCACTGATGTGCCTTTGAGCAGGGACACGGCAGCCTTCATCCTTTCTGCACCTTTACCGACCGTGCATTCCCGCGTCCACTTGGCAGCATCAGGTCCCGCCCGCCGGCGCCCCCCGGCCCCCTGATCGCAGCTCCCACAGACTTCTGCGTGTCCACGAGTCCGGGAAACCTTCGTGGGCTCGCTGCCACGATCCCGACGCAGCCGTCACCACCCGCGGGGGGCGGGGCCGCAGAGAACAGGGCACCGTGCACACCACGAGGGAGCCTTGATTTTCCAGCTAATATTTACCTAAAAATGATTTCCTGCTACATCTGAACTGGGCGTGCGGGAGCGCTGCTGCTTGCTGAGCTGCTCTTCTCCCCTGAGAGCTGGGCGGGCCTGCGTGAGGAGCGGCTTCTCCGGCGAACCGGGCCCGCTGGCCCTTCCCCTCTCCTGGCCTCTAGGAAGGGTGCTGGTCCCTGACTTGGTGGCTCGCGGCCTGCACTATGGGGGCTCCAGCCCTCTTCCCTTGACACCTTTGCAGTCTCTCTGGGAAGCCTGCTCGGGTCCCGTGCTTGCGGACGGGAGAGGTCACAGGCTCCTGTTGGTCCTGTGGACTGACTGCAGGGAAACAAGGCCACAGGGGTGCACTGATTCCCGGCCTGGCGGCCTGGCGGCTCTCTGCTCACACCGCGTCTGACCTGCTGAGAGGGGCCAGCAGCCCTTGTGAAGAGCTGGACCATTCCGGAGAGCGGCAGGTGCTGTGAGCACAGGCTTGTCTGGGGAGGCGGGGACGGCGGTGGCTTGGCGGGGCCCCGGACGCGGGAGGTCTGGGGAGTGGCATCTGGATAGTGGGAAGGAGCTGCCAGGAGAGCTCCCGAGTATTCTGGAATGTTCCATCTGCCCTCTGCTATTGGGAGTGAGCGGTGTGCTGGAAAGAGGGCCGGGAGGTGCGGTGGAGAGAGAGGTGTGTGGGAGGAGGCAGGTGGAGCTCGGCCTTTTTGATCGCCAGGGTGCAGGGCAAAGGCCATGCCGAGATCTGGAAGGACCGTGTGCCTGAGGACTGGTCGGAGGGCGGGGGAGGGGGGCTGCTGTAGGAGACGTTGCAGGGGGAACGTTGCGGCCCAGGTTGGGAGCTGGGAACAGGGTCTGCAACAGCAGCAGAACCTTGTGGAAACGAGCCTGGCTTCTCCTGATGTCTAATTCCTTCTGCAGCGTGTGTATCCTTCCTTCCACCTCACCGAGCCCGGCCGCTGCGTTGTTTGGGTCTCTGGGCTTCGTCTGCCGCGTCTCCTGGGAGTGATGTTCTAGCATCACATTTTCCTCTGGGTGTGGCATTAAATCATCCACGGTTGTGTGTCTGGGGCCTGAGCCCCACACACCTGATGATGTTCACGAAAGCGCTGAATGGGTGAAACTCTGGCGGGTGTGAGTGAGTGTGGGCAGAGCACGGCCAGAGCCCTGCGACCTTCTTAGCCGTCACACCGTTCCCTCCGCCCGTCTGAGCTGTCCCGTGTTTCCAGAGCATTCTCTTCCTCCCTGGTGACTTGTCAGCCCAACGTCCGGTCACCTGGGAGCCTTAGCAAGCGAAGCAGACGTCCAGTAGAGGGACAGCACAAAACTGTGTGGAACAAGACAGTAACCACCTTTTCCCACCATTCACTGTCCCCTTAATTTTCCCTTCGTTTACGACAAGCATTGCCAACTGAGACGGGCAGAGACGATGCATGTGTTATTTTAGAACCAGAGAAAGACCCTAATGACGTTTCCACTTCCAGGACATTCAGGGATCCGCCAAGGAGAGAATGTAGCCTCCCTTTCTTCACGAGGATTTCACCTGGAAGCTGGTCTCCAGTTGCAGCAGCATCCAGGTTACAAACGCTGCATCGTGGGTGCCCACGTTTCTTACCTACAGGAGGGCTGGTGCCGGCCGACTGCGCCTCTCTCCCTGCCAGGGTCCCTCAGGGACCCCTCCCCTGAACGTTTCCACCCGGCCCCTTGCGCCCAGAGCCCATGCTGCCATATGGTCCCTGGCCCCTCAAGGGGCGCCCGGCCAGCTGGCAGGTGGTGCTCGGGCATGTGGGGGTGTTGGAAGCCATGGCCCGTCTCCCCATGTGCCAGGCCGCCCCCGCTGTGGAGCCAGCCCGTGGCTAAACGCCTGGCCGCGGGCGCCCGTGGGCCCATGCCCAGCGCCGCCGTGCCAACGATCTGCTTCATCCTCAAATCCTCATCTTGGCAGACTGAGCCCCTTGCCTGGCACGGTCGTCACGTTGAATCTCTGCTGTGATTTAAACGTCTCATCGCCGGCAGCCCTCCCTGCCACCCGCCGGGCCCTGCCGAGCCTTGTGGCTCCCACATCCCGTGTCTTCGTTTGCGTCTCCCTTCCGTGTGGCAGGAAGGGGATGGCGGCCGCTCGGGTCCTGTGGGCAGAGGTGTGGGCACTGAGTGACCACGGGAGAGGGCGTGCTCCGTGTCTTCAGCAGACGGGGCCATGATTCCTAACAACTCTCTTGATCCGGGGGACATGAGGAATTTGCGATGAGTGTCAAATAGGGAACAAAGCTGGGCCTGGAAGGAGGGCGTTCCCTGGACAGGACTCTGGCCGGGGGCAGCAGCAGGGGCCCCAGCAGCACGGAGGGCACTGAGCCGGGAGGCAGGTGTCCCAGAGGTCGGGCACAGGGGTTTCTTTTTTCTAGGTGGGGATGCGGAGGCTGGAGGAATCAGAGGTGGGACGTGGGATGGAGAGTCGGATAAGAAACTGGAGTGTTTTGTTGGGAGGTCAGCCGTTCCCAGGAGGGGCTGTCCACTGGCTGGCAAGGGCAGAGCAAGCAGCCCTCCCACCCCCCTGCACGGTTGAGCAGCATTACTATCCAAGAGGCCGCTGTCTGTGGTTCGCAGCCAAAATCCAACAGGTGTCTTTCTCAAAGGGGGGATCCGGGGGCAGGATTGTGAGGGTACAACACAGGTGTTGGGAGCTCAGTGAGGGAGAGAGGAGCGGGGGTGGGAGGTCACAGAGTTGGCCCACGCCTAGTGAGCACGGGGACATCTCGGTCAGGGCAGGGGGTCAGGGGTGTGGTGGACAGTCCGGTGCCGGGGCCTCTGACAGTCAGAGCTGGGGACAGGCAAGCCGGAGTAAGGTCGGTTCAGCCTCTGTCTCTGGAGGCCTGCCTGCCCAGGGCTCCAATCCTGTCCCTGCCCCTCACAGTCTGTGTCTTCAGACTAATGTTCTGTGCTCTCTGAACTTTGCTCCTTGTCTGGAACATCTAGAAGATGCCTATCAGAATCTCAACCCGCTGAAATGATTGAATGGGAACATACAGAGAAATCCTACTGCATGACCTGGCCCGAGACACAGATCTTTAGAGGCAGGAGGTGGGTTAGTGGTTGTGGGGGGCTGGGCAGTGACAGGGGTGATGGCGGCCAGTCTGTTGGGCTGATGAAAAGGGGCTGGGCTGTGCTGATCTCTGCCGAATAAGGATGAGCACACCAGATACTGAATATGGCCACATCATGCACATAAAGATGGTCACTTTGATGCTGGGCATGTTTTCCTCATTTAAAAACAGCGCCTGGAGTGATAACACCAGACTCACCTCCCTTATCTGCCTACTGCCCTTGCAGGTCCCACCACCGTGCCCCTGGGGTGGAGGAGTGGGGTGGGGTGGGGTGGTGGTCGCCCTGCCCTCCCACTTTGTCCTGCAGGCCACCATGAATACTGCACAGAGGTCTCTGTGGTTCTCACTACCCCCCCGCCCCCAGGCTGAGCTGGGCTGCTGCTGGGCCTCGGGGTAGCAAGCCCACCTGCACTTCCCTCCAAAGTTTGTCAGGCCCTGCGCCGTGGTGCCTTGGCCAGCGGCCGGGTGAACCGTCCTGGAATGTAGCCCCCGTTGTACCATGGCGTGTGTCTGCCGGCCCTAGCACCCTCAACTCCAGCTTGACGTCTGCGTGGGGTGCTGATCACGTGCTTAGGGCTCCCCCCAGGTGGGCTGTTGGCGTGTCTGTGCCTAAGACAGAAGGAGGGGTGCCTGCTCCGGGTCGATGGGGCGAGCCTTGCAGAGGACTGGACGGCCAGCCCCAGACACAGGCCTGGGAGGCAGATGGCGTCCAGATGGAACGCCCAGGTTGGTAGCTGCCTCCTCCGCCGCAGTCCCTGGGAGCAGTCCCTGCGTTTACTGGAAACCTGAACGGGGAGTAGTTTTGTGGCTATTCTAAGAGTTTAGCCCCAATTGTGTTCCCCTGTCAAGACCAGGAGCAGCCACTCTGATTCTTAGAGTCCCAAGTAGGGGCTGTTCCTTGGAGGACTCTTGTGTTCCTTTTCTGATACAGGCTGTCCTTTCCTTGGGGACTTCCCTATTTCCCCAGAGGGCAGAACAAATCCCTAAACGAGAAGCAGGCAGTCACTTGAAGCTACTCTTGAGGCATAAGGAGTGTGAGGAGAAACAGGGTGAAGTTCACAAAGTATGGATCTCAATGACCTGATAAGGTCTACAAACGTTGCGTTTTTCAGTTCTGAGTTCGTTGCCAATGTTTAAAACTGAACGTCCACGCATTTCCTACACTATCCCAGATTTCTGACAGTTTTCTTGAAAGAAGCCAGGGGTTCTGGCACCACTGGCTCTGCTTCCGTGTGGCCACAATTACCTTACAGGGACGGATGGCCCTCCCTTCTTCAGTTGTCCCCAGCCTCCCCTGCCTGCTTTGTTCATCCCCTTTCCTGGCCTGCCACACTGGCATCTGTTTTTGACCTGGTATAGGATTTGCTGTTAAACTCTCAAGTCTTTGTTCTTGCTCAGTTGGCAACATGGCCAAGCCAACAAGCCCTTTATGCTTGCCTTCTGGGCCTGAAAAAGGAGATGCGGCAAGACCACGAGGGGACATGAGACGCTGGACGGCCCTGAGAATGCTGGCTGAAGTTAGAGCTGCTTCATGGAATTCAAGGTGCGGTCCACCCAAATTAGGGGACTATGAGCTCAGCTCACCCTTCGCTTCAGAGACAGTGTTTAGCTGATGGAACACGATTTCCTATTTCCATAAATAATCCTGCCAAGCAAGTGATTTAATTGATTTAATGAGTCGGGCTGCGGGAATCAGGCCTGGCTGAGGGTGCGTGTTTATCTCTGGTTCCATCTGTGGAAATTTCCTGGGGATTGGGGTGTTAGTGTGGGGTTTTGGGCTTTCACTAGAGTTTGTCTCTGCCCTCAGAGCATTGATGGATGATGTTCTGAGCTGAGCAGCCGTGGTGATCCCATCGGAGGTGGGAGACCTGAAAATGAGACCTTTTTCCAGCCTAAGGCCACATCACATCACATCTCAGATTTTGTCCAGGGGCAAGTGAGCAAAGATGCTGGCATGATGGCCGTTTTCCGTTGGACTCACTTGGTGATAAACGGCTGTGTCTCCAAAGTGGCGTTTCCTCCAGAGATCCTCGGTCAGCGTCTCTCTGCATGGTGCCGTGTCTGTGTGCACTTAGGGAGGGCCGTTCACTCATTCCTTCTCTCGCTCACTCCTTCAGTGAGTCGGCAGGTCTCGAGCTGGTGGCTTGCCACCAGGGGACATATGTTGGTGGTCCCAGGGTGTTGGGGGTATTCTCCTGGGATCGGGTTGACAGAGGTCAGGGAGGCTGACAAATCTCCCGCCACGCACAGGGCAGGCCTGAGCAACAGATGATGATCTAGCCTCAAATTTCAGCAGTGCTGAGCTTGAAGACTGACCAGATCCTCCCCAAGTGTGTTGTCACCCACACTGTTGTAGGTGTCGGGGACAAGGTGGTGAACAAGATGGAGAATGTCTTTGTTCTCATGGGACCTATATTCTAGGGGCGCGGGAGAGGAGGACAGACGGTTGCTAACTTAACCAGGTAACTTAAGTTCATGTACCAACGGGATTGAGGGTGACGTGGTAGAGATCTCTGGAGGGCACAGTTTCTGCTGGAGTAGCTTTGGAACTCCTCTTTGGTGAGGAAATGTATCCGTTGGGAATGATGTCATCGAAAAGTAAGAAAATATGACCTACCATAGCTTAAATAAGTGGTGGGTGTCATTTTTCACCAAGAAGCCTGAAAGTAGGGAACTACTGATGGAAACTCAGGGCCAGCGTGTCCTGTAATTCTCTTGGGTTTTTTCCCCTCGAGGTCACAAAGTGGCTGTTGTAACTCCAGCCACTGCATCTGTGGTCATTGTGGGGAAAATGGCACCAGCCCATCTGGCTCCACTATCAGGAAAGTAGGAGCTATCCTAAAAGCTCCCTCAACAGACTTCTTATGAGCCAGTGGGTACATCTGCCTCACTGGACATCCAGGGCTGCAAGGGAGGTTGGATAAGCTACTATTTATCCTTCCTAGCCTCTCCAGTGGAGGCAGGTGTGGGAGAGAGACCCCCAGGGGGTCAGGCCAGCCAGCTGTTGGGGGCCGGCCACCTGTTACAGTGAGCTGAACTGGTAATGACAAGAAGGCGCTGGGCATCTGAAGACCCAGGGACGATGGACATGGTGGAGGGGACCGTGTTGCTGAGGCCTGGAGACTAGTCCTGAAGAGGGGTGAGTGCTGGGTCCTGGCAGACGGTGCTCACACAGCCAGGAAGGTCTGCTTCTGCGAGCATCGCAGGGACTGTCCGAGCTCCCAGTGGCTGCTGTTACCAGTGTCCACAGCACACGTGGTCAGGTGTCCGTGGCCTGAGATCGAGGTCTGATCCGGAGGCTCTCGGGAGGCTGTTCCCTGCCTCCTCCTCTCCCATCCGTGTGTCTACCCCCCAACCCCCACCGCCATGTGTCTCTTACAGGGACAGAGGTTATTAGACATAGGGCACCCCTGTATGATTGGAGGTCATCTCATCTCAAGGACCTTCACTGAGTGTCCGCTAAGACCCTTTCCCCAAATGACATAACGTTCATGGTGACTCTACGGATTAGGGTGTGGGTACGTGTTTTGGGGGGTCACCTCTGACCCCCGACGGACCACGAGAACAAGTGAAGGGATACTTGCTTCTTCTCGGTTGGCAGACACGGTCTACATGGGCTCTGCTCACAGCCAGGCATCCTGTGACCCCTCAGGAGGTTATGCTGGCCCCACGGTGTCGGGGATGCTCCGCTAGTGTTCGTGGCATATCTTCCGTTGGATCTTGTCTTTTTATGTCCAACCACGTGCTGTGGTTTTGAAACTGATTTATAACCCATCTACGGAGCCCTGGCTGTGTGTGAGTTCCGTAGTGAACATGCCCGAACCCCGTGCTTGCCACTCGACGGTGGCTTCTCAGCTCCTTGCCTGGGTCTGGGCTCCACACGTGGAGTGCTGTTCCATGTTCTCAGGAGCCGCCGCGCTGTCAGACTGGCCACCACGCGGGAGGGCTGCAGAGCCGGGCTCATGTGTGGGTTCACGTGCCCAGTGTCCCTCTGTCTGAGACCTAGCTTCCTTGCCTGGGAGGGCAGGTGCCGGGATCCACGGGGCTGCAGTCTACCCATGGGGGAGGTGACGAGGGAGGGAAGTCTCCTGTGGCCACTGCCCCTTCCCACTCAGAGCGAGGCTGGAGAGCCGCGGGGCACTTCGGGCTGAGGACCAGGAGCTAGGTCACAGGGGACACAGCTTCCAGGGCCCTTACCTCCTCGGGGGTCTGCAGGTGTCATATGGACAAGGCCCCAGCCTGCTGAGCACGTGGTTCTTCCAGCAGGACCAGGACCCTGGTGAGCCGCTTGCTGGCTGCCATGAACAGCCAGGATGCTTCTGTCGGTCGGGAGATCCCAAGGGTCCTGGGGTTCCCTCCCAGGCTGGGGTGGGGCGGTGACTGGCAGTCTGGTGCTTTGCGGCCACCACCCGTGGCTGCCCACCTCCTACTTCCTGTTTGTCCCTCTGGACTCGCTCCTGCACCTGCTCTGGCCCCAGCGGGTGGGCTGCCTGGACGCCACACAGTTGGGTGGCTGGGCTGGGGGTGCAGCCCTCCCCATCCCTCCCTGCCCCTCCTTGTCTGCCCTTCCTCCTCCTACCCTCCTTCCTCCCCTCCTTCTCCTGACCCGCTTCCCTCCTTCTTATGCACCCCTCCCCTTCATCTCCCCTTCCTCCTTCCCTCTCCTTCCCTCCCTGCCCTCCTTCCCTCTCTTTACTCTCCCCTTCTCTCCTTGGTATGCTCACTCCTCCTTCCCTCCTCCCTCTTATCTTCTCCCTTTTCTCTCCTTACGCTCCTTCTTCTTCTCTCCCTCCCTGTCTCCCCTTCTGTCCTTCTTCTCCCTCCTCCCTTCCCTTCCCTCTGTCCCTCCCACTCCTGTCACATTGGTCTCCCTCTCTCACTGCTGCCCTGCCTTCCTTGGTTCATGGTGATTCCTCTTTCTCTTCCCTCTTCTGTGTTAGGGGGGCTTCGAGCTGCTCCTGGCCCAGGGAGAGGCCCCCACCTTTTGATTCCTGTGTCCTGCCCAGAACTCTGTAAACAATTTTTCTACTCAGTTCTCTTCAAATTACCCAATTTAAGTGAGCCATCTGTTTCCAGCCAGGATCGGATACAGTCTGTCAAGTCCTTTTTGTCCCTAAAAGACGGGGACATCACCTTCCTCCCCCACCCTTCCTACCTCCTGTCTTTGTTCATCCTTTCTTCTTCCTACCTCCTGCCCTGCCCATCCCTTCTGGGCCCTTCCCTAACCCCCTCCCCTCCCCTTCCTTCCCCCTTCCTTCCCTCCCTCCCCTCCCTCCCCTCCCTTCCTCCTTTCTTTCTTTCTCCCTTTCTCTTCCCCTTCTTCTTCTTTCCCTCCCACCCTCCGTCCCCACTCCTTCCTCTCTCCCCACCTCCCCTCTCCCCTCCCCACCTCATTTGATAAACAGTATGTATGCCAGGGCCTGAACCAGGCACGGGAACTTGTTGCCTCTTTCCTGCAGAGCTCAGACCACACCCAAGCAGGCAGCAGTGAGATAGGGATGGACTGATGGGATGTGATCAGTGTTCTGGGATCTTAGACCAAGACTCTTCTTAAGGAAGTAGTCCTGCCTTTATCTGTCTATCTATGTACCTACCTACCTACATACCTATCTGTAAGTAGGCTCCATGCTGGCTGTGGAGACCAACGTGGGGCTTGAACTCACGACCCGAAGGTCATGTAGTCCTGCCTTCAACAGTAACTTTGGAGAACACTTGGGTAAAGAAAGAGCTGCGTGGTGCCCAGGAGTGCCACATGGCGGGTGGGGGAGGGACCAGAGCGAGAGCCACTGGGGACGCAGGGGCAGGCAAAACCCAGTTTCACAGCCTCTTGTCCTGATGACCCTGCTTTCAAGTTCCTGTGAGGTCCTTGTTTCTGTGTTTGTTTTAAAGCCTTTAGTGTGGACTTTGGAAGGAAGGGGACCTTTGGGGGGAACTTGCAGAAAAGCTGCAAGAACAAGTTCCATGGTCCCCTGTGGGGGCGGCTGCTGCTTGCGTGCCATCCCGAGGCTGTCCCCGTGTCCCTGTCTGAGGAGCCTGTAGACAGCATGCCGCCTTGACAGCACTCTTCCCTGCTCCTTTCCCAAGAGCGAGAACGCCCCCCTCAAAACCATGGGAAACCCGCGAGGCTGCCAGTCAAGCTCCGATACAGTACTGTGACTCCGTCCATCTAGGCAACATTCACATTGTTTACCTTGTCCCGTAAGACCCTTCGTAGCTGTCCCTTTTCCTTTTGTCCCCCAGCAGGACCCAACCTGGGTACCGAGTGGTGCTGACTCGGGCTGCTCCCAATCCCCCTGAATCTCCTGGGAGCAGGGTCTCAGCCTTTCTGTCTCTGTGCTCGCTTGAGCGTCTTTGAGGGACACGGGCCGACAATGTCACAGTTGCCCCCAATGTGGGGTGTGTGGGGCACCCCCCATGACTGCGCTCAGATTCTCTGTTCTGGCAGGAGGTGCTGGCTCCTGTGGGGGCCTGGGTGAGTGCTGACACCTGCCACGAGTTTTGGGGGATGAGCACCGGGGTCAGTGGGCTGGGGGCCAGTTGCCGAGATCCTTCTCTGTGAAGTGACCTCGGTCCTCTCTGTGGTTGGCAGGTAGTTTGTGGGGAGGGACTGTGAGACCAGGTCATGGGAAGTCCCTGTTTCTCATCGGACGTGCCCCACGTTAGTGTCCGCAGCCGACTCTTACCCACAACGACACCTGCTTCTTACGACACTTACAATGTGGTTTTGTGATTCCTTCGACGGTTATTTGTTGGTTTTCCTCTGTAGGGAAACCTGGGGGACGCCTGGGGACTCCGGTGGCTACATGTCTGCCTTCAGCTCAGGTCGTGATCCCGGGGTCCTGGGATCGAGTCCTGCATTGGGCTCCCTGCTTAGTGGGGAGTCTGCTTCTCTCTCTCGCTCCCCCTGCATGTGCTCCTTCTCTGTCAAATAAGTAAATAAAATCTTAAATAAACAAAAAAGGAAAAGCTTTCCTCTTTCTCCCCATTTATATATTTTTTATTTTTTTATGTTAGTGTGGATTAATGGATCATAGCTTTGTTCCGGGCTTGGACTTATTATCATCATGTCCCTTAATGCACAGAGGAAAGGGCACAGGGAGCGCCTTCCAGGACCCTGCGCTCTGTGTGGCCCCCGTTTCTGACCTCTGGTGTCATACGCTGCTCCCAGCCCGTAGCCCACTGGGCATGCTCCCTGCTCCGGTCCCAGAATTAGCCCTTCTTCTCCAAGGACAGTGGTTTCTTTTTCTTTTTAGATTTATTTACTTATTTGACAGAGATCACAAGTAGGCAGAGAGACAGGGGGAGAGAGAGGGGAAAACAGGCTCCCTGCTGAGCAGAGATCCCGATGTGAGGCTTAAACCCAGGATCCTGAGATCATGACCTGAGCCGAAGGCAGAGGCTTAACCCACTGAGCCACCCAAGCGCCCCAGGACCGTGGTTTCTTTTGTTGGAGAGCGGTATTTAACAACCAAGATCTGGGTGCTGGGTGTGGGCGTGGCCGCTGGGGCGTCCCCGTTTACGGCCACAGCAGACAGAGCTGGGCCGAGTGTGCGTGTCCGGGGCCGCCGTGCTCCCAACTGCTGCTTCCATCTGCCTGCGCATCCCTTCCCTCCTGTCTGAAGCAAGGAGCTCACGGTGCTGCTTCCAAGCCCCGTGGCTGCTGTCCCACAGCTGGATCCGTCCGCAGCAGGAATGCGGGCCTGTCCCTGCACTGAGTCTCCCCGGCATGGAACCGGTGGCCTGGCTCCGCTGGGCTTGGGGCGACCGTGAGCAGCGGTCACGGCTCTCACCTATAAATATTTAAGAGGTGGTTCAGGTTTCAGACAAAGCACATCGGTGGTAAAGATCAAGGTTTTTGACCTTTTGTCAATTTACTCAGTGAAATACGATCTTCCTGGTCCATTTTTTCCCCAAATGTCATCGACTCCTTTTTTCCTAGTTGAAGTGGCCACATTTTCTCCAAATGCAGAACAGAGAAGATGCAAGAGTTTGGCACATATGAATGCAAACCAGAAAATTCCCTTTCCTGCCACAGAAGCCAGGCGAGGGTAGTGGCTCAGGCATTTCAGAACCAGAGGCCTCTGGCTGGCACCTGGGGCGGCCGTGGAAGGTGGTCGTGGGACCTGTGAGGGGGACTGGGGGGACGGGGACCCGAGTCTGTGCTGGGCGGCTCTCCCTGCGGCTGGGCTGGCCTCGCAGGGCCGCCGAGGCTCCTGGGGGGCTGGGAGTCGGTGTGGTCTTTCCAAGGGCTCCGGGGGTGGGGCTGTGGGAGGACGGGGAAATAAATCAAGCACCTTGCATTTCGGCCTCACGTGGCCAAGCTCTCTGCTCCTAACTAGATCCACGCTTGAAACGTGGCCGGGCTCCTGTCCAGCTGCTCCTCCTCTGAGTTTGAATATTCTCAGCATGCGCATATTTATCGAGAGATAAAATATACACTGAAAGGGAAATTTAAAAAAGAAGCACGTTGGTGGCCCCTTCAGAGGAGCGTCAGAGACTGGAAATCGCAGACTTAGTGGAAGACGGTGAGGGAGGCACACAGCAGCCCAGCGAAGCCACACCCTCTGCCGAGGGCCCCTTCTTCTCTGTCCCCGGGGGCAGGTGCAGGTCCTTGTGGGGGATTTTGTTAAGGCCTCAGGCCTGGTTTGGGTGGGGTGCCTGCAGGGCTTGTCACACTCCCTGGCCCCAGACGGTCTCTAATAGGGAAAGACTCAGTTGGGGGCCGTTCCCAGGTATTGTTGTGTTGCCCACGTCCCGTGGCCACATCACACTGGTGGCCTGTCCTGCACTTTGCTCGAGCAATGCCTTCTTTTAATTTTGTCTTTCTGAGCTCCCGGGTCTCCTCGAGCAGCTGGCGTGGCGCACCCCTTCCCACCCACGCCCAGTTGCACGGGAAAGCAAAATGATCCCTTCCAAAACGCAACACTGAGCCCTGGATGGGGGCTCGGGCTAGTTTCCATTCTCAGACCCAGCCCCGCTCCGCCCAGCCTTCCCAACCCATGCTGAGCACCTTCCTGTGACATTTACAGAGCAGGTGGGTTTTTGTTTTTGTCCTTTTTAAACAAGACTGTATAAATTTTGGTTCAAGAAAACGCTGCTTTCAATCTCTTTGATATTTTCCTGCAAGGTCAGGAAGTTCCCATTTATTCGTGGCATTTTCCTTTCAAGGCATAGGTCTAAATGAGAAATTATAGGGTCGGTTGCTTCTTTGGGAAGGAACTCTCTCTCTTCCCTGCTCCCCTCTGTCCCCTCTGCCCCTCTGCCCCACCCCTCCAGAAAGCCATGATGGGTTAGGAAAACCAGTGCTTCCTTAGCCGCAGGCTGGAGAAAAGGTGTCTTCACGCAACGGGGCCAACTCTGGGCTTTTCTGGACAAAGAGTACACCAGGGTTCGTGGAGAGTGAGGCTTCCCTTCGGACTTCACATGCCAAGACTGGTGTGGGGGGGGCATGCTAGGGGTGCACAGGCTCATGGGTGCAGGCGGGAGGCCCCCTCCCAGGTGGGTCTGTGTGGGAGGCAAACCCACTAATAAGGGAAGTGAGGCGCTCTGACGCTCACAGTTACCAGAGGGCTGCGCCCAGATGGCAAGTCCCTGATGCAGCGTTCAAAGCAGTTCTGGGTGGAGGCCAGACAGGGAACTGGCTGTGACTGCTGCAGGAGGCTCTCGTGTGCCCGGGGCTCGGCGGGCGGGGGCGGGGGGGGGGGGAGAAGGGGGGCGGGGGGGGGGGGGGGGGGGGGGGGGGGGGGGGTAAGAATGCAGTTGCACCTGTTGGGGCAGTGGGCGTGAGATGGCCTCCCTGAGAGCACAGTGCACCCCAGGCCAGCTTGCCGGGAAATGCCTCTTGCTTTTGGTTCCAAAGGAGCAGACACAGTCTTCAGGGTTTCCGCGAGCCCGCAATCACACCGTCTCGGGTCTGCCCACACGTGCTGGCGCGTCTTCACGCTTCTTCGGCTCCGGCCCCTCCCTCTGTGCAGTCACCTCTCCCCACAGAGCTCCCGGGCCTCACCTGACTGGGGGTTTTCCTGCGCCTGTGGGCAGAAGCGGCACCTACTCCCACGATCCCCTCTCCCTTTTGGAGAGGCGGCTGGGCCTCAGACCGTCCCTGTCGAGGTGGTCGTCTCGGTTGTCCTGAGAAGCCCAGATGTGGGCGGGCTGTGCGGGGAGGGAGGGGATGGGTGTGCTTTGGGGCCCGGGTGATGGGGACACTGAGGCCTGCAGGGTCCTGGGGAATGGGGAGCCACAGACAGCAGGGGCCTGAGCCTCTGGGTTGAGGGGAATCAGCCACCATCTGGGACCACCTGCTCTGATGGGTTGTGTGAGAAATAAACATACGTTGTGTCGAACCGTACACTCAGTGCCTGACCCGGCCCAGAAGCTGGTGGGTTGCTGAGGGACACACGTCACAGGATTCTGTCTTCTGGTACTTCCTTGTCCCTCAGCTCCCACCCCAGCCCCTCCAACTTGCTGCCATTGTATGGGCGGGAACCTGGGAGGCCCGTGAATGGGGCTTCCAAGGGCTTGTCCCCCCAGAGCCATGGGGCGCACCTGGCTGGGACAGCAGCACAAAACCTGGTGCATAGGATCCCCACCGTTCCGCTGTTTTTGCGGCAAAAGTTACCATGCATGTTCTATGTCTTTTCATAATTACAGTAATTTCAGGTTGTTTTTACTGGATTAGTGGGGTGACATACTCATTGTAGAAATTTTTTTCGAAGTGTAGGAAATAATTCAGAAAAAATTTAAGTCACCTGTGGAGACATCCCGCCGAATTCATGGCGGTACACTAGATGCTTGCTTACTGCTTGGCTCTGATTTTGCTGAGGATTTGGGAAATGTCCTCTGAGGGTTGAGTGCGTTCTGAGGGGATACTGGGGAGTGCCTATTTTCTTGTAAACGACGACTGTGGTATTTTGCTGTGCCGAAAGATACGCCGATTCCGTTGTAACCCTTCTTGTCCTTCAGGGTCAACTTATGGAAGTGGGTTTCTGCGTCAAACACCGTTGTTTAGGTGCTGGTGACAAACGGGGCCAGGTGGCCCCACACAGAGCCACACCATTCTCCTGTTGGCAGGGGGCACAGAAGGGGCTTTGCTCCTTCTCTTGAGAGCCTCGGGGACACTTGTTTCACTTCTTATTTATTATAGAAAAGTCAGCAGATGAAGCTGCATCATGATTAAGGAGACACTGACCGGTGATGTGTGAGCTCCGTGACACCCCATGCTGGGACGTGGGCACACCCTTCAGTCCGGAGTACCGGGCACAAAGTGTGTCTGCGAGCTTTGACTCGTGCCAGAAAGCCATGGGGACAGAAAGTCATTAAGAGCAGCCCGAGTACAAATGAGTCACTTCTATGGTGTAGACATGCTTCTGTGTTCACAGGTCCCAGTGCTTGGATGGAGGGTGAAGGTCTTTGACTGGAGGTTCTGGGTTTTGTTTGTTTGTTTTTCTTTAAAAGCTTGGGAGCACAAGCAAAGCTATTAAGTGATTGACTCATTAGAGAGGGTTTTAGTGAGTCCATTCAGAGAGGCAAGGGAGGCCCAAAATGTAAAGCCTTGTTTTGGGATTTCTATTGGTTGGGAATCTTTCCTTTAAGAGAAAAATGCAAAATGGTTTAAGCATTAAGAGGGAGTGGATGGAGTCAGGATAACTTGACGGCCCAGATAAAGACAGCATCAGGTGTGGTTTGACCTAGAGACTCCATGTCACGAACCAGGACTTGGTTTCTTTTCAATCTCGTCTGTGCTGCTTTGGAGTTAAAGCTGGCCGCCCTTGTAGCACCAAGTGGCTTCTTGCTCCCTTAATTCCCCTAGGAAAGACCGTGACTTTCCCCAGTGTTAGAGGCCGCTCTGGACTGGCGTGGGTCTCAGGCTCATCTCGTTGCTTGGGTCTGGGGCATGGACTGTGTTGACTGGTTTCTAAGCCCACCTGGGCTGCTATAACAGAATCCCACGGATGGAGACTTACAGGACAGCACACATTTGTGCATCATAGTCCAGGATCTGGAAGCCGAGGTGGGTGTTGGGCTGGGCAGGTTTTGGTGAGACCCTTTACTGGGTTGCTGCGAGCCAGTCTCCCACTGTGTCTTCATGCTGTGGGAGGACCAGGGAGCTGTCTGGGGCTTCTTTTATAAAAGCACAAATCCCACTCATGAACACCTCACCCTCGTGTCCATCACCTCCCAAAGGCCTTGGCTCCTGACTCCGCCACGCCGGGGCTTAGGATTTCAACACAGGGATTTTGGAGGGACGTGGAAAACTGGGTCCACAGCACCGAGTGGTGCTGGAGGGGAGGGAGCAGTGAGCTCAGGGCAGAGCTGGTGACCGTGACCTGCGTGCTGTGGGATGGCTAATTCTTAGGTATTTTCTTGTCCGCAAAAGAGAAATGGGTTTAGGAGGGTGGTGCTTGCTCCTGAGCTAGCTGGCATGTAGTCTTTGCCTAATTCCATGGGGTAAATACTCCCATCAGGGCGGATTTCAGGCCCTCTCAGGTCCAGCAGGGGCTCTTGGCCGTCCTGCAGGTTTCACAGCCGAGGAGGGGCAGGCGGGCTTTGTCCCTTCTATGAGTCCTGGGTGCCACATGCTGTGGCTGGGTGTGGATGCTGGTGTGGCACCGGGCACGGATTAGTCTGCCCCTGGTGTCCGGGCTCTTGGGAATAACGACTCTTCATCTTCCCACCCGGGTGCTTGGGATTCTTCGTACGGGTTCATCTTCCTGGACCAGATAATGAAAGAGGCCCCTGGCGGTGTCTGGGTCACTCCTCAGCTGTGGGTTAAATGTAGTCTGCATCTCCGGGCTGGGTCTTACTGCTCTCTTAACCAAGCTTACACGTCTGCCCTGATGGATTAAAGGCTGACAGCTGGGAAAGCTGATTTAGCCCACGGCACTGGCAGGACAGGACACCTTCTTACCACCTTCTTGGGCTCTTCAAGGATTTGCTGGAGCAAGTCAGAGACCTCTCTGCCTCTCCACATCCTTCCCTCTGTCTCAAAGGAGGAGGTGACTAGTTTCTCTGGCAGTGAGAGGTGGGCTCTCCAGTGAGACATCCTGCCCTGGGGCCTTTGCATGTCTATGTCCTCTGCTGAGAACTCTTTCTCTTTCTCATCCACTCTCTGTCTCCCTATCTCGGCATGCCAACTGCTCCTCAACTCCAGTCTTTCCTCATGGGACACCTCCTTCAAGAGGCCTGCCCTGCCCCCCTCACCCCTTCCTTTCACACCTTCTTACTCTACTTCCCTCCCAGCACAGGTGCGAGCTGACATGGTCCTGTTCGTTTGAATATTGTCATCTCCATCATCCCCGCTGGAGTGTGGGGCAGGGTCCTTGGGGCAGGGCCGTGTCTCTTTCTCTCCTTTGTTCCTGATGTGTGTTCCATCAGTTTGGGGATGAGTGGACAACGGACGTCTGCTTCCAGGATGGGTGACCCGGGCAGTCTCTCCTTCCTTCCACATTGAAGGGATCTGGTTTTCTTGTTTGTGAGAAAATTTCAGTAGAAACCTGCTGCTTTCCTCTCAGTTGATGATGGGCCCATGGGCTTTCTCATTCTGCACTTGGTGCAGATACTGCGACCATTCCCACGGGGCTCCATGTCCAGCCAGCTTCATGGACACGATGGAGGGAGTGCGGTGGCCCGTGTGGCCGCCGCTGGGGTGAGCGTGAGCGCTGTGAAGCCCCCAGCCGGCATGTGTCCTCCTGCTCCGGCGGACACTTGGCCCTATTCTTCACATGGCAGGTGGCCGTTTCAGGGAAAGCTGCATCTTAGGGACTGCTGGACAGCCCGTGTGTCAGGTCCCCACGGAGGGCAGCTGTTGGAGGTGGAGAGTCATAGGGGTTTGGAGAATTGGGGATTTCAGGGTCGGTCTATCCTAAGACTCACACTCAGAAGCAAGAGTCCGGGTGTGGATTTGTGCGATCCAGGGCGGGATGCCGAAGAGGGCTGCTGGCTTTTAGTGGGAGGCAGTGCGGCTCCCTGGGGAGTCCCAGCACCTGAACTCAGCCTAGGGAGGCCACCGGGCTCAGCTCCCATCATGCAGCCTGGCCCTGCAGTCTCCAGCGAGGAACTCTGTCCTCTAGCCCAAGGCGTGGCTGTGGTGCTAGGCCTTGATTCCCAAGGTTGTCGCCATCAGGATTAATGTGCTAATTCAGGAGAACACGTTGAACAGTGCTTGGCACTGAGAAGAGGTACATCCATGTGTTACTGTTGGTTGTGAAAGAATTGAATGATTCGTCCCGGGACATCTGACTTCCAGGACAGACTGCAGCGCTCCGGGCAGAGCAGGGGCCTCCCTGAGGTTTGGGGCAGCCTTGGGGCATCCTGGAGAGTACCACCTTCTCTCTTTCAGTCGGTCTTTATTTTTAATTTATCTAAAACATCTGTGTGTGGGGATGGTAAGAACACGGAGTACGGAGGGGTGCCTGGACGGCTCAATCCGTTGAGCATCTGCCTTCAGCTTGGATCATGATCTCAGGGACCTGGGACCGAGCCCCACATCGGAGCTCGCTTCTCCTCTCCCTCTGCCACTCCCCCTGCCTGTTCTCTTTCTCTCTGTCAAATAAATACATAAAATATTGAAAACAAACAAACCAACAAAAGAACACCGAACTTGGGGTCTACTATCTGAGCAAAATTTCAAGTGCCAGATATGGTCCTGGTCACCAGGGCACGGCATTGTGCCGCAGACCCCTGAGCTCACTCGTCCTGCACCCCGATGTGGAACAGAGCCCACAAATAAAGCCACGTGCAGGCGGCTCGCTGGTCTTTGACCAGGGGACCAAGGCCACACGGAGGGGGAAGGATGGCCCTGCCACAAATGTGGGGAAAACCAGATCCCACGTTCACAGGAATGCAGCCGGATCCTTAACAGACAGCAGGCACCAACTCTTTACAGTAAGGACGGGAGGTGGAGGTGTCCTCGGAGAAGACGGGGATAGTGAATACAGTAGCCTGTATTGCCATGTCTTTGGTGTCCTTGTACCAAAGCCAGGATGGTCCGGGCCGCAAGGCAGGGGTTGTGGAGGGCAGTGAGTAGACACGGCATTGACTTTGGGCTCTACTCTGTTCAAGAGCCTTGTTGTGAGGACAGGAACAGAGAAGCGAGTGGGAGGAAGGAGCGTGGCCGGAGCCGGAGTCCAAACTTGGAGGGGCATGAGGACAGGCTTCATGTCGAGTAAGCCATCCATCAGGAGGAATCCTTCTCCAGCCCCTGGGAGGCCTGTCCCCGAGGCGCCGGTCCGGTGGCGTGATCTGGACAACTACCTAGCTTTTTGTCTCGGAGCCGGCAAACAACAGAATGCAAATGAGGACCGTTGGAAGCTCCTGCCATCTTGTAAGGATGATGTGACTTGTGTGGCTCGAAACAGACGGTTAGGGACGTGTGGCCGTCGGAGAAAACAGTGGGTCTTTCCACGATCGCAGAAACGGTCTGAAACCGGGGAAAGAATGCCATGGTGACTTCATTTGGCTTCACATGGGCATCTCCCGTCTCTGCTTCATGTCGCTCCTGGTGGTTGGCTAGTACGGAAGTTTTCAAGGTCATGTTTCCAAAGGCCCATGTTAGGTATTTCTTGCATATCAGAACAGAAATTTTTCCCCCTTTGGGAACACCAGCAGTGGGGAGTAATACCCCTTTTCTCTGTCTCTGCTGACCTGTGGCGTCCGGGGCTGCTCATGACTGGGCCGTGGGGACGCCCAAGTCCGGACTCGTCCACCCTCCACATCCTCCCGTGTCCCGTGCGCAGGCACCTGCTGCATGAGCTCCCGCGGATTCAAGCAGATGCTCTGTGTAACGCGCTGAGAACAGGGCTCAGAACAGAGTGTGTGCTCGATTGAGAGTTGCTGGTTTGAACAGTAATGACAAAGAGCTAGCATTGCAGCAGAAAACCGTTTTATTTTAGAAAGTAACACTGTACTTGACCTTCAGTTTGGAAACGAGGACATTAGGCTGAGGGGAGGCTTCACTGTGCTGGAGGCCTCCACGTGTGGTCGTCCAGGGGCCTTCGGCGAGAGCAAAATCAATTTTCATGGGAGAGATTGTTATGCCGATGGAATTGCTTGTGTGTGGCAAACAGGTTTAATTAAACACAGGGCATCGCTCCTGGGCCCCGAGCACAGGTTCATGGTGTCCCTGGGGGTGGCCCTGCTCTCGTGCTCCTTTTCCTTTGGGTAACGATGAGGTTTTCCCAACAGTGTGTTCCTTCCCTCTTGTCCCCCTCATCCCTTGTGGCTGAGATGGTTAAAATTGGTGAGAAATTGGGAGAATTCCCACCGGAGAGTGGACAGCCCATGGGCCCCTGGTGCCGTGGCCCCGGGAAACGGCGTGTGGCTCAAGGTGGAGTTCACCATTCAGACCAACAAGGACTGAGGCCACAGCGAGCGGGGCATGTGCACCTGGTGCGGAGACGCCGGGCACCGAGGCCCCCTTGCACATGGCCCATTTATGGACCCATTCAAGTGTTTCTGGCTCTCAAATATTATTTTATTGACTTGTGTCTCTGGAGGATGTGGTGGCCTGGCTACTTTTCCTGGGGGAGGTTTTTTATCTCAGCTTTCAATTTTCACTTGTTAATGTTCTGACTGTCATTCAGGGCCAAGCGGAAACAAAAGGAAATGAAATCTTTTATTGCACCACCAGTTACAAAGGCCTGTCTGAGAGCCAGGCGCCACTCCGAGGGCCATGAGGGTAGCGGTGAGCACAGATGTCCCAGACTCTTGTCCCCAGACAGTGCATGTCCCACCCAGCATGTCTGGCTGAGACCCATGGGGTAAGGAGGAGGAAGTCCACAGACCCTGGCTAGTGTAGACATTTGTTGTCTACACAAGAACAGCAGCTGAGGTGGTGGGGTGCTTTTTGGGTCAGTTTTTTAAAAGATTTTTTTAAAAAATTATTTATTGGACAGAGAGAAACAGCGAGAGAGGGAACCCAAACAAGCAGTGTAGGAAAGGGAGAAGCCGGCTTCGCGCTGAGCAGGGAGCCTGATGCGGGGCTCGATCCCAGGACCTTGAGATCATGACCTGAGCCAAAGGCAGAGGCTTAACCCACTGAACCACCAAGATGCCTTTTTTGGGGTCAGTTTTGAAAAAAAATTAATAAATGTTTTTAAAAAGATGAGTTTTCATGGGGCGCCTGGGTGGCTCCGTGAGTTAAGCCTCTGCCTCCGGCTCAGGTCATGATCTCAGGGTCCTGGGATTGAGCCCCACATCGGACTCTCTGCTCAGCCGGGAGCCTGCTTCCTCCTCTCTTTCTGCCTGCCTCTCTGCCTACTTGTGATCTCTGTATGTCAAATAAATAAATCAAATCTTAAAAAAAAATAAAAAGATGAGTTTAGGGTTAATAGAAAGGTTGATCAGAATGTACCCCTGTCCCTCCAGCCCAGAATCTCCCACGGCTAGGGTGTGGGGGGTGCATTTGCTACAACGGATGAGCCAATATCGACACATGGTTACTAACTAGAGGCCACGGTTTACCTTAGGGCTCATTCTGTATTGTCTGTCCTGTGGTTTCTGCAGAATGTATGATGACACGGGCCCTCCGTCACGGGATCAACAACGTAGCATCACTGCCCCCACATCCTCCGTGTTTGTCCCTTGCTCCCTCACTCCCTGGCAGATAATTATCTTTTACTGCTTCCGTAGTTGCGCCTTCTCCAGAACATCCTGGAGTTGGAATCGTACAGCATTCCGTCGCTTCATGTTGGCTTCTTTCACTTAGGGATGTGCATTTAGGGTTTCATGGCTCAACAGCTCCTCGCCCCTTGGTGCCGAGTAACATTCCACTGTCTGTCCCCCTGCTGGAGGACACCTTGCTTGCTTGTGAGGGTTCTTTCCAGCAGATCCCAACCAGTGGGCTGTTGCAAAGTGGGCAGCTTTAATATGTATCTGGAGAGACCCTGGAGAAATCAGGAGGGTGACACTGAGATGTCCGTGCTTTTGGACACGAAGTGAAAGACTCACAAGTTTATCTCCCACTCACACTCTGTGTCCGTGGGGCCCCAGCTGGTGCTCTGCTCACACCATCCTCACTCTGGGGCCCAGACTGGTGGAGCCAGAAAAAGAAAACAGGACAGCGGTTGTCATGGTAGAAACAAGACGTCCACACTACATGTCCACTGGAGTTCGGCACTGACACATTCTGCAGAACAAATCTTCACGTTTCGCCCACCCCGCTCCCTTCCTGTCATCAGGTCTGGTGTAGACATCACCCCAAGAGAAGGTTGTGCCCAGTTGTCCAGATCAAGCACACGGTGTCTACCCCAAATGCTCCCTGCCTTCCAATGCTTACCATCAGTGCCCTGTTAGAAAGTGAGTTCTCTGAGAGCCGGGCTCCCATCACCTCGTCTCACGGCCTGCTGCACCCCCAAGACACAGAGTAAACTGCTCCATAAACTTTTGTTGACTCAAAGGATGAATTCATCAAATAGCATGTTACACTGGAGAAGCCATAATATTACATACATAATTAATGTAATTAATTATTATATTAGTGAATTCAAGAAGCCAGCCCGCTAAAGTGAAGGTAGTCTAATATAAGCCCAACTCTGGGATTATGCCATCAGAGTAACATGATAACGGAAGCTTTGGGGCACACATAAGGAACCCTGAAATTAATGAAGGTGGGGGATTTGTCAAAGTATTCTCAGCAACTGTTTGCTGGGAGAAAATATTTCTAACACTTGATCAGGCCACGGATGTTGGAGGGCTGTTCATTATCGCAGCGTAGCCTAGCCCATCCCGACTGATGCATATTCCAAGGCATTCCCATGCATATTCCATGCATATTCCCATTGATGTCGAAGCCTTCATTCATTTGCTATTTCTGCAGATTACTGAGTAGCTGCTTTGCCTCAACACTGTGCAGGGTGCTTAGAACACAACACAGAATGTAAGAGGCAGGGTCCCCATCCTCTGGGAGCTGGTGGTCTGCTGTGGGGACTGTGGTAAGTTGAGGCACTTGCCTGCCTGATTTGTGGTTCCTTGCTGCTAGTCGAGGTCTCTGGACACCCAGGTGGTTGGGCCCCCTCCCAACTTGGTTCTTCTTAGCTGTATGCATGGGGCCATTCTTTCATGCTGTGACTTCTTAGTGCCATGGTTTCCGGCTGCTGGAGACCTCACTGTTATTGTGATGCATGTAAACCCCCAAACCACAGGAAACTCTGTGGCCAGCTGGACACCTTCCTCTGACTTCATCGTCCTTTAATTTTTCTTACATTTCTACCTTCTGTCCTTCCAAATGGACATACTTCTGTCAAGGGAGCGGGAAGCTTAATCTGGAATCCCTGCTTTTTCTCCCGGGGATACAACCCCACAGCTGATTCCCTCTCTGTCATACGTCTCCCAAGGATTCTTTGGTGGGGAGAGACTCACACATGGAGGCAAAGAAGGTTATGTCCTATAACACTACCCATTGTCAAGACACAACTTTTACCAGTGGCTCAGAAAGCCATGTTCTTTCCATCGGCGTGACTCATTATGACAGATATGCCTTGTGCCAAACAGTTCCCCTTTGGAGATTGAATTACCATCCTATTCAGCTGACACAAAGCAGTTCCTGGCCGGCTCGGGCAGCCCATGAATAAGTAAACAGTCTACCAGCTTGATGCCGAGCTCAAGGCTTGGAGACGCAGCGGGGCTGGCATACGGGCGGGGGGACAGGAAGCCGTCTAGGTGGCGCCAGCTACTGCGTCCTCCCCGCTAGTGGGTCGACCCCCGGCATCGTGTAAGTACCACCGCGGGGTGTGGGGAAGAGTCTGACAGGTTCACGAGATGGGGCTCTGACACCAAAGCAGAAAGCCAGCCTTCTGGAGGCCCCAGCTGGAGACGGGGTGCCCTCATGGATTGAAAGATGGATGGGGTGGGTATTTGGAAACCTTGCAGTTCGCGATAAGCTCTGGTCCTAATGCTGCTGGGTCTTAACTGTAGTTTCGATGACTGTGACGTTTCATTTGGAACCTGTCCCCAGGCCAGTTTCAGGCTAGGAGGGATCCTCCTCCCCAAGGCTTTGTCCCTGCTCAGCGCGGAAGGCAGAGGAGTCTCACTGGTCGCGAGGCTGGGCATCCCACGGTGTGTCCTCGCAACCTCACTCCCGAGGGAGATCAGTTCCCCTCAAACCTGGGTCCGCTTCTGCTTGGCTAGCCATCCCACAATGGGCATTAAAAGCGGGACATTTTCAAAGTTACAATGTAACTGGAAATTTTCACTCTGGCTTTGTATTTGAATCTGGGGAAGCGTCTTCCACTTCTCCCAGGCCAGCTAATGAGACAAGGTTTAGCATCGCAAAGCCTTTAGATAATGAATGTAATTAGCTAATGAACATAATTGCGGCATTTTCAGTCTGTAGACATCAGATTTTCGTTGAAACGATAAATGTAAAAATGTCAGCAGGCTCACGCTGGTCTTAAGGCCGGTGGATTCCTTTTCATCTTTTCTGTGTAGGGAGACCCTTGGAGTAAGTAGTTGGTTGAAGTGAACTGAGTTTATTGCCAACGTTAAGCAGTAAGAACTGGGTCTTGCCTCGTGGTGGAAGGATTTCTCCTGGACTCCGTGATGAATGTGTTTGTGGGACAGAGTTTGTGGGCAGAGTTCCGTGTTGCTTGGGATTTGAGGAGTCAGCTGTAAAATGTGCATCCATAAATCACTGCTTTTCTTTCTCTATCTGCCCGAACGGCGCTGTTAATTAAAACTTTATATGAAGTGATAGTCGAGCTCCCCATTCAGTTTCGCTTCAGCATCGTTAGACTTGGTTATACACTATTCCTCCAAGGCCTTATCTGGCTGGACCACGTTTGAATTAATAATAATCATTCTGCACATGTAAGCAGATAGGGCAGTTCTTCATGCTTTAGAATCAGGAACACGTTCTCCAGTCAGCTCGCTGAGGTGCAGACACAGTGGAACCGTCTAGTCTCTTTGATGGGGGCAGGAGAAGGGCCAGAGGGCAGGGGGTGCGGGGCAGTTGAAGAAGTGGCATCCCAGGGCCGGGGAAGACCAATGGAGAAAGAGGTGGTTTTACTTCTTCTGTGCCAAGAGCACCAAAATTTGCTAAATGCACAGAGGCTAGGGATTCTTGTTCTACCTGACAGTTTTTTTCTTTTTTATAGAACTAGGAAATAACCTTATAACGTGGGAATTACTATACTTTTCCATATTCGTCGTCTTCTTTTTTTTTTTTTTTATGTCATCCATAACTATTTCTTTGCGAGAACACAATTCCTTGCAGGGACAAGACGGGTAGATGGGTGGCTGTAAAGCCTCTGGTGATTTGTATCAAAAGGACATAGTTGCTCTGCTGGGTGAGGCTCTCACTGGTGGTCTCTGCTTTGACTCACTTTCCATTTGACCCATTTGATCGTGTGTCAAGACCTCCCAGTGCCTCTCACTCCTTGCTGCAGTCATTCCCACAGTGTAGGAGGTGGACCGAAAATGTCGCACCAGATGATTTTAGGGGGCCTATAGACATTTTGTAGAAAGACCTTACTCGGTGACTGTTTGTTTCATGTACCTTAGTGAAAAGACACAGCATGTGCAGTGAGTTAATGTAATAGTGTAAGGTTTCCTTTGAAACAGGGTTCATACATGTGAGTTCAGTGAGGACTTCAGTGAGTTCCCAAAGTAGTAGCATGCTTTTTTTTTTTTTTCTTAAGCTCCAACTGCGTGTTAAAATTTAAAGTGCATGTGCACAATTTAAAAAGTTAACAATGGGGGCACCTGGGTGGCTCAGTGGGTTGAGCCTCTGCCTTCAGCTCAGGTTGTGATCTGAGGGTCCTGGGATCGGGCCCCGCATCGGGCTCTCTGCTCAGCGAGGAGCCCGCTTCCCCCTCTCTCTCTGCCTGTCTCTCTGCCTGCTTGTGATCTCTCTGTCAAATAAATAAATAAAATCTTAAAAAAAAATTAAAAGTTAACAATGGTTAACAGTATGTAACACCAGCCATTTCCTACCTGGTCAACTTTTCACTGCCCAGTTTCTTCACTCTACTTTTCATACTTCTATTAATTTCTTCTTTAAATTACCTCAGCAATCCTAAATAACATGCCTGTGCTGCTGTTCTGGACTGGTCCATTTTTGTAGGTCAGAAATAGCACTTTCTGTTATGGTGGATAAGTGGGTCTCGAGCGGGGCGATTTTGTCGCCAGGGGTCATGTCTGAGATATTTTTGTTTGTCACAGCTTGGGGTGGGCGTTATGCTCCTGGCTTTTGGTTGCTACTAGCAGGGATGCTGCTACATGCAGTGTGCAGGACAGCCCCCACACCAAAAAACTATCTTGCCCCAAATATCTGTAGTGTGGAGACTCAGAAGCCTTGTGGTAGATGAAGATTTAGTTCTTTTAGGCCCCACCCCCAACCTACGCACGCAGTTAAATTGCTACTTTCGTTAAAACAATAATGAGAGTTTACCTTGTTCTTATGTACATATTGTTAACTAGAACCAGTTAGTGACTGATTGCATTTCTTTCCTTGCATGGCTTTTACTTTTCCTGGAGTTATCAATTGCCTCACTTTTAATTGTGCCATTTGCAATCCACATACCGAAAATTCTTTCCCAATTCTTGGACATATCAAGGACTTCCCTGGAGTCTCCTTTTCACATGATACTTCACCTGTAAAACCTCTGTCTTCTTGCTCCAAATCGATTACTCAAGATCTGAGGCTCAGCTGTCACCCTGGAGTTTCTCTTTGTCACTGTGTAGTAGGGTCTACTGTTCCTTAGATGCCATGGCCTTTCTTTTCAGTTTTCCCCACTTGTTTTACTGCAGCATATCCTCCAGTAATTCCCCAAGAAAGAATACACTGGAAGCAGATTTTATGATCCTTCACATGTATGGCGGTATCTCTCCTTTGTCCTCCCACTTGAGCAACTGCTTTTGGGGTATGGAATCTTAAATCGGAAATAATGTTCAATCAGATTTTTAAAAGGCATTCTGCTGGCTTCCAAGATTGCTGCTGAGAAGTTTGATGCCCTAACATACTTTTGTTCCTTTTAAAAATTCCGACTTTTTTTTTTAACCAGAAGTGTTTAAGATCTTCTCTTTATCATTTATCTTCTCAAATCTCATGATGCTCTTTGGTATGGTTTCTTTTCATCCATTTCATAGTCCCCTCATGAAATCCTTTAATATATAAATTTTTCTTATATATTTCCTACAATTTTTGTACATTTTCTGTTTTGGGAAATCTTAGTAAAATTGGACCTCCTGGATTAATCTTTAAAATCTTTATTTTGTTTTATATTTTCTATTACATTAGGAGAGTTCCTTAACCTTATCTTCCACATCTGCCATTTAAATCAAATTCCATTTTGCGACCTTCTTTCTCATCTACAAGAATCCTTTTTGTCTTTCATTGTTCTCTTCGTAGCATCTTGTTCTCTTTCTGTTTGTAAAGTTTTTTAGGTTGGCTGCACTATCTCCTTCTCCCGGGTTTTATTTTTATGTACATAGATTATAATCTTCCATGTTGGAAGTTTTTTTTTTTAATGTGGTAGGTCATCTTTGGTTAGTATTTGGTTTTGGAGGAAGGTCTAGATGGCTTGGTGGCTGCCAAGGGAGCTTCTTCATGGTGGGCTCACTCCAGGGTAATTGCAGGGAACTGAACATTTTGGGGCAGAGGTTCCTAATGTCATTATATGAAGGCCTTTGTTTGTGATTATTATTTTCTACCAAAAAGAAATTTCCAGGCTCCTGCCTAGTTTGAAGGTCATGGGGAGAAGTGCTCACCTCCCTACATTATGCATGTGGTCTGGGGAAGGGTCTACACAGGCAGGTGCTCATTATGGTGCCCCACGGCTCTGAGCTCCACCTGCTGCCCTGTGTCCCGACTCTCTCATTCACTGCCTCAGGAAATAAGACTCCAGTGTCCTGTCTAGACATCTTCCCTCCATATCTCGTCTGCACATCATTCTAAATCTTATTAAGTCTAGCTTGAATAAAGTTATACTTGCATGGTTTGGCCTCCCCCGTCAGACTGTGGGTCCTGGAAAGGTTCACTCTTATTTATGTTTGAGTCTAACAATTGCCAGGAACTTGGTAGGTACTCAGAAAATGGTTGCCGTATTGAAATAAATTGAATTTTGCTCATACAGACTGTTTACCAGTTCCAAATTCCCGGTTGAAGCCCAGATTGCTTCCAAGTGTTCTTCCCCCACTCATGTAGTTACTCTGGACACTGGACACTTACAAAGTAATGGATGAAACCTAAGCTAATGCAGCTTATTTTATCCTGTGATTCTACAAAGTTTAAAAACATCTGGGCAACAAAACAAGAGAGAAATAAAAGAACTTCTGGTATTTTGATTTCCTATGTCAATTGAAGGTCTACCGAAATATAGAAATTTCTAATTTTTGAATATTTGGTGGTGAGATGGGAATTTCTTGAGAGTTTGCTATAAGCAAACTCATTGCTATAAGCTCATTGGTTTTTACCTTGATTTTTATTCATTAATTTGCCTTATGGTAACACTTATAATCCATGGGCATCCATCATATTTATCTAATTAAGGATATATTTAGAGCAAGCCTGGACGATTCATGGTCTCCATTGTGTCCCTTGTTGCTACCAGCAATGACATGTCACTTACACAAGGAGGGATAATTAGTCGTCCCACAATTTCCCTTGGCACATTCGGGAGCTTGGAATTTTACTCAAAGCCTCACAAAAGCTTTGTCTCAGGGTGTGTATGTACTTTTGCTTTGCTCTACAGCAGGAAATTTGGTTGAAGGCAAAGAAAAGTGTCAGGCTGGGAAGGCTCTGTGTTAAGTCTCAGCTCTGTCATTTATTAGCCCTCTCGGTGCTATGAACTGGCAGGTGGTAGCCTGTTGCCTGACCTGCCCTGTGTCTGAGGCATAGAGGAAGCTGAAGGAGGCAGAAGAGCCAACTAATAAGCCATTCTTTGTGATAGAGGACCATATGCCTTTTTTTTTCTTTTTACAGTTTAGAAATGACTCATCATACTTGAAACCTTGGGGTCCAGGAGACGCACTTGATCAGACCCAACCTTTGGAAGATCCACTCGGCCATTTTCCACTTGGTGTCCCAAGACTAGGAACCCAGCGGTAGAACTCTGGGGTGAGTTGTCCTTTCTTTCTTCTGAGGTTCTACCCCCTGTGCCGCCGGGGGCTGTAGCCATATCTTCCTTGTGTAATCATTCCTTCAAGATGTTTATCAACGCCAGCTCTGCGTCGGTTGGCTGGGGAGGGCTGAATGGTGAGTGAAACAACCGTGTGCACTCTGTGGAGATACCAGTGTCCCGAGGGAATGCCAGTGCAAAGGTCCAGAGGTGAGAAAGAGCTGAATGCACGGGAAGTTGTTGTCTGGATACAGACCAGGGAGAGGAGGTCATTCATGTCCTTACAGGCTGTGGATAAGGATTTTAGGTCTTAAGTCCGGGCAGTGGACGGATAGCAGTGCAGATTTTAGATAAAGGAGTGACAGGATCAAATTTGCCTTCTACAATGATTACACCGTGTAGCCTGGATGAGCGGCCGTAGTGCCTTGGACCAGTGTTCGTGGTGGAGATGAAGGACATTGGAAAGCTTCTAAATGCATTGGGGCAGTAGGCTTTGCCAGTTGTGATGGGTTGGACAGGAAGAAGTGTGAGAAGGGGTGACAAGCTGGCTTTCGGTCGTGGGCAGAGACAACATGGTGGAGGGGGGGCACTGTTCCCTCAGATGAGAAAGACTGAAAAAGAATCAGGTTTATGGGTAAGATTCAGACTCAGTTTTGCCCTGATGCTCAGTTTTCAGTTTGAGTCACACCTAAACACGGGAACACAGGGCAGGGAAGCACATCGTGTGATCATGAGATGACTTTGGGGGTGAGATTAATAGCTGCTGCTTTCTGCAAAAGGCTTTCATGTGCTAAGTGGCTGCCCAGGCAGTCGTTGCCATGGTTGTTAGTCAAGCATTTTGAGCATGAAGCAGAAGGTAACCAGCTGCACCTTTTTAGTGCCCCTGTCTAAGCTTGGTTTTGGGGTTGGTCCTGATAAAATAATGGGTCTAAGTCTCACATTTCAGTAAACAGCGTGGTAAGGATGGTGGTGATGGTGGACATGGTTATATGGGGGTGATGGTGGCGGTAATGGTGTTGATGCTGGTGGTGGTGATCATGATGCTGGTGGTGATGGTGCTGGCGGTGATGGTGATGATGGTGGTGGTGATGCTGGTGATGGTGGTGGTGATGGTGGTGATCATGATGGTGGTGATGGTCATGGTGATCATGATGCTGGTGATGCTGGTGGTGATGGTGACAGTGGTGGCAGTGATGGTGATGATGGTGATGGTGGTGATGCTGGTGATGGTGGTTGGTGATGGTGGTGGAAATCAGAGTGATCATGGTTGGGTGGTGATGACAGTGGCAGGAATGGACTCAGCCGGTATGTGTTCAGTAGACTTGAGCTCACACCCAGTCCCCTGATTTCTATTTTATGTGTTCATTTTCCTGGCAGGAGGCAGAAAGAGTCTGTGTGTGAAACTCAGCTGTTTCAGATTTAGGATATGTACTTGGTAACCATTTGTTCTCATTACTACAGAGCCAAAAACATTTCGTCATTCAGTTAGTAAATGCAGGGCCCTGGGAGATGGGAATACGCCTAGAAAACACTCCCAAACCTTCTCTCTTTCATTATTATTGGTATAACCGTGTCTGTTTTTACAGTGGATGTCATTTATAACGAGGGATGTTTATCTGCTTGCCCTCGACAGACAAATTGTGTCATTAGGAACACTCTCTTTTCTCTCGTGTCTCAACTGAGTGACGCGCATCATTACTGGTGTGTAATTCTTTCAAGTTCATTTATTCTGTGTGCCCTCCAGTGCCCAGATGTTACTCGGCTCTCTTAGGGGTAATAAGCAGGTTATTTTAAGAGCTTAATACTTTCTTGGGTGTTTTTTATTTTGGTCGTCCTGGGGTTGAAAGCTCCAGAAAGGAGTGATACGCATGTGTGTGGATCTTTCCTGTATTCGGAATGGGCTGATCTTTTCTATTTTTTCTGACGGATTGTTGGCTGCTCGGGATTGCGGATGCACCGTTAAGTTATTGCGTTTAAATTTAGCTCTTGTTCTCACTTTGGAAGGGAATGGAATGTTTGAATTATTTCACCGTGAAGGGAGAGCAATTAGAAAATAAGTCCTCATGGCTTTTCGAAACAGGAGGTCTAGCCAGTGAGTCTCAGCGGGGGCTGTGTATTTGACTCAGGGGACGAGGCTCACTGAGAGGTCCCTTGGCCTGAAGGAAGTGAAAGGACCTTAAATACGCCTTAATGACCACAGGGTTTAGGCTCTCGAGGGCAGCATTTTGCCTCTAAATCTGCAGTGATCTTTATTCTCAACACCACTACATCCTTCCCTCCAGATGGGGTTGGGTCCACTCTGTGTAAATAAATCATTAAAATAAACACGGAGTCACGTGTCACAGAGGTGTGTCAAGGCAAGAAGCTCAAACCCATACAGATCTGTGGGCAATCACTGTGCACGACTGTATGTTCTCTTCTGAATTTGCAGATGCCTCCCTCCCCCAGATGTACACACGTGCACACACAGACACACTGTCTTGGTATGTGGATGCGTCTGCACCCACAGCGTGGGGTCTGTGTGGTGTGTGTCTAAGCACATGCACACTCTGCCCTGAGACTCTTACAATGAGTGTGTCATTGCTCAAGCAGTAAATGAATACATTTGATTTGTAAAAACCCGAGTGTCTTGACTCTCTCGCTTTCACTGAGCTAGGCACTGTCAACAGTTAGGTCCTTCTGGATCCTGTTCTACATAATAGTGTGTGTGTGTGTGTGTGTGTGTGTGTGTGCGCGCGCGCAGCTGCAGAAATTCAATCATAATATATGTGCTTCAAAGAAAACCATATGGATTTTTCTGCAGATTAGTATTTTTCTGGGTTTAGACTATTTCTCCGAGATCTTTCCATGTTAGCGTATTAGTAGACGACCTCATGCTGTAGAGAGTTTTGCGTGTTACCCAGTGGTAACTCTAGAACACAGTGTCTTGGCTTGGTCCTTCCAGAACAAACCTGACCTAGGGATTCAGGTCAGACTGGCTTATCTGCACGGGGATGCCAGGAAACTTGGGAGCGCGGTTTGGAAGCCCGGCAGCGAAGGGAGGAAGTCAGGGCAGGCCAGGCCATCCAGCTGTGTCCACTGCAGGCCGTGGGGCTCCTCCGTCCTGTGGGGACACTCCCGGAGACAGCAGGACCCATCATGGACTCACCCTCCCCGAGGGAGGGGGTCTGCGGTGTTTAGGCACCGCTGACACCCTGCTGTTCTGGGCTGGGCCGTCTTCCAGGTGCGTACCCGCTCTCAGGTCTCGCTCGCCCACAGGCATCGGCGGTGAACAGTTTTTCCGTGTGTGCGGATACACCGCAAGGGGCTCTGGGCGGTCGGCCTGGCTGCTGAGCGTCCGACAGCGCTCACTGTTAACACGTACCTATTTAACGAACTACTTACGGCCCGTTAACCAGCCGTGAGCCTAACTACGTTTAAGGACGACCCACAGTGCCACAGTGACATCTTCATCCGTCCTTACCCGCACGCACGTTATTCCAGAACATCTGCAAGTGTGCGTATATTTGTACGGGCACAGAAAGGATAGAAAAGTTAAAATTTAAAAAGCCAACTCTCTGTTTGTTTTCGTTATAACCCGCTTTTTATTTTTTATTTTATTTTTAATTTTTATTTATTTATTTATATATTTTTAAAAGATTTTTCTTTATCTTTTCGATAGACAGAGATCACAAGTAGGCAGAGAGGCAGGCGGGGGGGGGGAGGGGTGTAGGTGGGGAAGCAGGCTTCCCCCTGAGCAGAGAGCCCGATGCGGGGCTCGATCCCAGGACCCTGGAATCATGACCTGAGCCGAAGGCAGAGGCTTAACCCACTGAGCCACTCAGGCGCCCCTATTTTTTATTTTTTCAAGGTAAGAGTTGATAGCATTTAAAAAATTAACATATAATGTATTATTTGCCCCAGGCGTACAGGTCTGTGAATCATCAGGCTTACACAATGCACAGCACTCACCACAGCATATACCCTCCCCAACGTCCATCACCCAGACAGCCCATCCCTCTCCTGCTTCCTCCCATCTAGCAACCCTCAGTTTGTTTCCTGAGATTAAGAGTCTCTTATGGTTTGTCTTTCTCCCTGGTCCCAACTTGTTTCATTTTTCCTTCACTTCCCCCCATGACTCCCCACCCTGCCTCTCAGATTCCTCACATCGGGGAGATCATATGATAATTGTCTTTCTGTGATTGACTTATTTCGCTCAGCATAATACCCTCTAGTTCCATCCATATTGTTGCAAATGGCAAGATTTCATTTTTTGATGGCTGCATACGATTCCGTGTATATATACCGCATCTTCTTTATCCATTCATCTGTTGGTGGACGTCTGAGCTCTTTCCATAGTTTGGCTCTCATGCACATTGCTGCTATGAACATTGGGGTGCACGTGCCCCTTTGGATCACTACATTTGTATCTTTGGTGTAAATACCCAGTAGTGCAATTGCCGGGTCGTGAGGTAACTCTATCGTCAAAGTTTTTCCTTATTTATTTGAGAGAATGAGGGGGCCAGCAGGTGGAGGGGCAGAGGGAGAGAGAGACTCTCTGGCAGGCCCCCTGAGACAGGCAGAGCCTCACACGGGGCTCCATCTCATGACCCCGAAGTCACGAGCTGAACTAAGATCGTGAGTTGGTCACTTTACCGATAGCGCCAGCCCCGGGCCCCATAATCTGCTTTTTAAAGTCAGCCGTGCATCATGAGTCCACCTGGTTGCAGGGACTGCTCCGTATTCGTGTGCGGGCCAGTGGTCTAATCCCCTGACTTTGCACATCGTAGGCGTTCGGTCAATATTTGTTGAGGCCAGGAGTCACTGACGCAGGGAGGAAATGACAGCCTTATCTTGGAAGTTGGGCCCAAACCATCTGCTCTTTTGCTACATCTCGGATAAGTTATATCGCTCCTTCCTCCCGGGGTTGGCAGGTGAGAACTGTTAATCCCAGCCGGGAGCTCTTGGAACAGCCCGTGGGGTCGGAGAGGGAGCGAATCCCTCTTCTCTGCTTCTGTGGAGAATTTTGTCCGGATGGGCCTGAGATGGACTGCTGAACTGTGACTGTTGGGCTGGTGATGGCAATACGGAAATCCAGCAGCATTTCTGGAATCTTCTACAGGTCACAGAATAGACAAAAACAGCCAAGGAGACCCAGATACAGTCATATATTTACTTGGGGGAAGAAAGGAATTACGTATTAGAAAAAATTTAACTATCACTTAACCAGTGATTTCATGGTGGCAATATAAAGCTTCCTTTTTCAGTGTCTTTTTTTTTTTTTTTTTTAGATTTTATTTATTTATTTGACAGAGCACAAGTAAGCAGAATGGCAGGCAGAGGGAGAGAGAGAGAAGCAGGCTCCCTGATGAGCAGGGAGCCCGATGCGGGGCTCGATCCCAGACCCTGGGATCATGACCTGAGCCGAAGGCAGATGCTTAACCCACTGAGCCACTCAGGCGCCGCTTGCAGTGTCTTTCTATCCATAAAACACTCCTGCTTGTTTACGGAAGAAGAGTAAGTTAATAGTTGGCACACAGAGGTGGTAAAACTCGTGAGGTTTGGGGAAACCAAGGCAGCCACAGCCTTGTGAGCTGCAAGCAACCCCCATGCCTAGGACCGTGGCTGAGACAGCCCCCAGATCTCGCTGGCCCTCAGGTTCCGGGGCCTCGCTTACAGGACAGACTGTCTCGGCATAATGTCGTTTGTGTGGAAATGTCTCGTTACAACGGCTCTTAATGTCATTACCCTTCATGACTAACACAATCATGTATTTTAAATTCCATTTTCTTTCGTTCGTTCTTTCTTTTTTTTTAAATGGACAACACAAAATGGAACAGGCTCTGTTGATATCTAAATCTTGGTGCCCGTCTCAGGGACGCAGGTGGTGCCGGTGCGCCATTCACACACACACAGCCCATGCAGTAACAGTCCTCCGCTGGCCCACCGGGGCAAGGGAAAGCAAAAGGGAGTGCAAATGTGCTTGGCAGGGGCTTCAGGAACTGCTGTGAAGCTTGCACTTTCAGCTCTGGCATATGGGTCTTGACAGCGTCTGTTTCACTCTGGTCTCTTGGCAAACCCAGACCCTGCAATGAAGTTTACTTGGCTCTTTTTTTTTTTTTTTCCCCTATAGAGAAAGGAGGCTGCTGTGTAGCTAAGAAAGGTCTTTGGGGACTATGCTCTATGCTATTGTATTTGTCAGGGAAAGTTAATGGACCGGTACAATTGAAGAGAGAGTAGTGTTAACTTCAGGAATGGCTTGATCCAGGAGCTCAAACAATGTTTTGGGAATTTCAATTTCCTCTGTGTTGGTTTCAGTTTTAGTCAGAGCCCCTCAATCATGGATTTAGCATTCAAAGGCCTGGTGCTCTTTATCCACCATCTTGACACATCTACAGTTAGGCTCAGAAAGGGGGGCAGAACTTCATACTGTCACAGCTTGGGCTCCCTGCTTTGCGGTAATGGAATTTTATCACCTTAACACTCATCTTTCAGAAGACCCATTTCTTGAAGCCCTGTGATCAAGCTCAAGACTTTGCAAGTTCCCCCAGGGTAATCACCCCCTTTAGAAGAATGACCACGCTCCCTCTTTACCGCTAGGCCACCTCTTCCTCCTGTGGAGGGGTCTGTGCCTTTGCACTCCTCTTCAGCCAGTCAGCCAGTGCCTGTAGGTTCCCACGTGTTCAGTGGGCTGTGTGGGTAGCCACTCTGGACCACATGGAGGTCTGCGGTGAGTTGAACTGTATTTTCACGAAGATGTTGGAGTCCTAAAGCCCAAGACTTCCGATCTTTTCAAAGTTAATTAAGTTAAAAAGAGGTCATTTGTGGGGAACCTGATCCAATGGGACTGGTATCCTTATAAAAGGGGAAATTTGGCCATATAGACAGATGCGTGCAAGGAGATTGCCATGGGAACGGGAAAGCAGAGACCATGGGAATGCTTCCACAAGCCAAGGAATGGCCACGGACTACTGGCCAACACTAGAGGCTGGGAGAAATGCCTGGACCGGATCCCAGACATCAGGCGTGCAGAGCTGGGATCCAGTAGATTTCTGTTTGGAGAGCTCTGTCACAGCAGCCCTTGCACACCCACGCAGGGTCACTGGGCGCCAGCCGTATAACTGAATTCTGTCTCGAGAAGTGGACATTTCTAGAAGAAACAACAGGAAGGAGAGGTTCTAGGAATCTCGGCAGGGGCACGTATAAAGGGATCGTCCCTCTGCGAGATCCTGCCGGGGGACATCTGCTCCAATCGCTGGTGTTGGTCTTTGGGTCTCTCTGCTCAAGACCAAAGTTTAAGGGGCTGATGTTCAGTCGGCCGGGCTGGGCTCAAGAAACAAGTGCGGGACCCACGGCTGCCATTCTCAGCAGATCCTTCAAACACAGCCGCGGTGCATGGCCGGAAGGAAAGTGAGTGGAGCCCTACGGTCCTCCACGCCTGTCGTCCTAGGGACCTGAGAGCCTCCTGCTTTGCGTTGAATTGCTGCGGTGGGGGACAGACTCTGGGGAGATGCTGCCGGTCCGTGATGCCTCCAAGAGCATGGCAGCCAGGAGGGTTCTGTCCCACATGGCTGTTTGTTTGCTCCTGGAAACAAAGGGCCAAGGACAGTGTGCCACCCACTGGGTGACCTCCTTAGTGACCATGTCCAGTTGCCGTGTCTAGACTTCAGGCGTTTTGGATCTGCTACCCAACCCGGACTTGTCCCTGTCACCAATTAGTCACCAGGCAGCAGTGTGTCTGCCCCGCGGAAGCTCTCAGCAGGGCCCAGCCAGCGGCCTGGGACAACAGAGAGCCTTCGGGTTCCAAGAGGAGACCGCCGAAGGAACGTGACGGCGGGTGCAGCTGCATGTTTAATCCGTGGCCGCAGACTGTGTCTGGTTCCTGTGACGACAGGCCTTTGTTAGAGGAAGGACCCTTCCTCATTAGTCTCTCCAGAGAGAAGTGCCCGCGCCTTTCCTGCTTTCCGTGAAAGCATCCCAGGCCTCTTAATCCAGAACTATGGCTTTCTAAACTCTCTCCTTGATTTCATTCCCCACTGGGTTGGTGCGGGTGAACTCTGGCAAAAGCTCCCAACTCTGCAAACCCGGGAGGTGTAGGTTTCTCAGGGCATGGGGGTGTGCTTCCCAGGGAACCAAGAAGCCAGGGGGACACAGCGGGGGTGTAATTGGTGAAGGGCATCAGTATTTCCAGCAACTGGAATGTTTTTCTGACACATTGTGAGCTCAGAAGCTTCCAGAGTACTTGGGTCATTGATTGGAGGAATACTAGCCCAGAGGAGGACATACTTCTTTTCCCAGGTAGCTTCCTAAAAGGTAGTTTTGTTTTTTTTTTTTAAACAACTGTTATTTTAAAACAACTTAGAGCATCAGCTCTAAGCCCGTGAACTTGTGGCTTTTAGACAGACTCCTCTCTGATGAAAGTCAATGGTGAGTTTCAGACTCCCTGCCTCCCCTGCTCTCCAGATGGCCTGTGTCACCCTGACGGCGGGGGGAGTGAAGGCTGTCTTCTGCCCCCTTCCTGCACAGCATTCCACATGCCTAGGGTGGCTGGGAGTCTCACGTCAAGGTTATTTACATCATGAAGCTATAAAAAAATATTCCTGTCTCTACACTTTGGAAGAAGCCTTTTTACCTGTGATCCCTGGTGAAAACCTATCCCCTTCAGGATGTTTGTTCAAACTTGGCTGAGAAGTGTGAGAAGCCACAAAGCCCCCTGGGGGAGGGCAGGGATCTGGGGGCAGACAGGAGTCGGCTCACGTCTCCTGGGATGAGGAACAGGAGCCCTGAGCAGACCGTGTACCAGGGACATCTAGGATGGAAAAGCTAAGCTTGGAGAGGAGCCTGTCTGTGTGTCTTCACTGAGAGGAGAGGGCAGGTGGACCTGAGTCCCTGGTCACCCATCCTGGTCACTGTCCCAGAACCCATCCTGCTTTGGGGGGACCATTCTACCTTCTTGAGATCCGTCGCTTGGGAAACTCTGTGTCCATTTAATTTGAGTGTTTCTTGCTGAAAATAATAGAAAACCCATTCCAGTTGGCTTAAACAAGACATAATACTCTGGCAGGTGGGTGAAAGAAGGGAAGTCCAGGTGTGTGTGAGCCTCAGGTGAGGTACAGCTGCTTTGTATCTCTCTTTCTGCTTTTGGAGCTACTGCTTCTGCCCTGACATCTCTGTTCCCAGGAACTGCAAGGTGGTGGCTGTCATGGGTGGCCTTCTGTACATCCTGCCCCCAAATAAAGATATGTTCAAATCCCAATCCTTGGTCCCCGGGAATGTAACCTCACTCAGAAATAGAGTCCTTACCGACATAACGAAGATGTGAGTTAAGATAAGTGTGGGTCCCAAATCCCATGACTGGGATCCTCATAAGAAGGTCATGTGAAGTCACAGAAATGCAGTGTATTTCTCTGTTCAAATGGGTAAGTACAGATAAGATGGGCTATTGGGGTTCAAAGGATGGTTAGCCACAACGGTATTGGTTTCCAGGGAAGGAACAGTCAACTCAATCTGGTTTAAGAAAAATAGGGTATTTATTGAAAGAAGGATTTCAGGCATTCTTGGATCCAGAGGCTGAAGTGACGTCACCAGGGTTTATAGTCTTTTTCCTTTTCCTGCCCCCCTCCTTTTTTCTGAAGCAGCTTCCTCTCAGCAGGTTCCTTCCCCTGTGGTGGCCACCAGCAGCCCTAGGCTGAGCTCTTCTAGCAAACTTAAATGGGAAGAAGAAAAGAAGCCTCTTCTTACCAATGGTTCAACAGAAGTCCCAGGATCATCTCTGAAGGAACAAGCTGGGCAATCAACCCAAGACCTAGTCTCTTCCTTGAACAATGATTTGGGTGAGGATAGTTGGCACCTTGTCCAGGCTGGGGTCATGTGCCCGCTGAGCAGCAATTTCCCAGAGGGAAATTGGGATATTAGAACCCGAAGCATGGGGAACGCATGCAGAGCAAACCAAGACAGACTCTTCATAGAGATAAAGACACTATGGGTCAGGGTGACCAAGGAGGGCTTCCTGGAGGAGGAGGACCAGAGGCCCTAGGAGGACCAGAGGCCCTAGAGAAGAGGTTGAATAAAGGCATAAAGGTGAAGGGGACAAATCAATTATTAGACTTTATCCAGCGCTTCTGCTCTGTGTACTGTGGAAGATTGAGGAAGGACTAAGGCATGACTAGCTGCTGAATGAATCTGATATTGTAAGACAGCCACATGGGTTCAGAAAAGTGATCACTAGCCATCCTGCCGGCACAGGAAGAAGGTGAGAAGCCAGCATGATCGTTATGGACTTTCAGAGCAGGTGGCTGGAAACCTATGCGTTTGGAAGATATATAATGAGCTCATTTGTTTCACAAATATTTATTTATGACAATCACTACTTCCCTGACCTTTGCCCTATCGGCAGCTTCACTACCACTTCCCATATTATTCTGTGTTCTTTACTGTTAATGTACTGTTTGAATCTATTTGAAAAAGAAACGGTATATCACCAGACTAAGTGGGACATCCTGCTGGAAATACAAGGTAACAAAACAGTAGTTAAAGTCAACACAGGGAAAGTCACACTGTTACTCAGATCGAGCTGGATTCCGGGGACCAGCCCGGTTTCCACCGAAATGTTTCAGAATCAAATACGTTTTGGCACTAACAGAGTCCTCCTCATTGGAAAAAATAAATAGGGGAGAGAATATTGAGTTGATGATGATCATATCTGTAAATCAATGATTAATGAAGTGTCTGCCGGGTGTGTCCTTGAAAATACCATGGGTGCCACGAAGGTCCCATCTCATGTTCACCATATGCCTTTCCTTCGGTGAAGGTGGGATGGCTCTAGTCTCAGCTGGACGTTCGGTAAAGTAGCAGAGGGCTCTTGGCCATACCAAGCATTTAGGTTGAATGTGTACACTCTGACATTCACAGCAGGTGCCTTGCGTCCTCACGGGTCTACAGATAGACCCAAGTCCTGAATTAATAGGAAGTACACAAATTCAGTTACGTTGGCGGAGTGGGCACAGCTCAGTTGTCTGGGCAGCTTGGAGATGTCCAGTGGTTAGAAAAATGTGGACTCATCAACTGACTTGCAGATCTCTGGGCCATTTTAGAACTCTAAAAAGCTCACCGATCCCTAAAGCAATATTGCAAATGAAGAATTACTGATGTTCTCGGGGCCCTGAGTTAGCAGTTTGTTTGCCTACCACTGTATCGGTGATGGGGCTTAATTTGTTGTCCACATAATCATTCACACCCCTTTTGTAATCAGCACCCTATCCTTCCCCTTAATTACATCCCCTGCTTCTTTAATCAGGTCAACACAAAAAATCCTTCTCAGAGAAAATCGGGTTAAATGTTAGCTTGTTAATTACCCCTTAAAAAAGAATGGGCACATCATCGGGGGTTTCATCTCCTGCTGCAGGCTGGGCCCTATGCCAGTGAGTAACGTGGAGGCCAACTATTGTAGGGACATCAGGAGGTCCTTCCTGGCATTGGCCCCCTCTGTCTGCAGGGGTGGAGCGGGGGAGTAAGAGAGCATGGGACCAGAGAGGGAGGGCCTCCTCCATTCTGCCTCCACCACAGCATCTTGAGCAGAGGGGGAGAGCTGCATGGTGGCTCACGCCCATGTTCTTCTGGGATGGAGGAATGAGCCTCCAGGGGCCTGGTGTCTTAGGTGGAGGGTGCTGGAGGTTTGCCAGGGCCCGTCCACGACTCCCTGTAACTTCTCGATTCATGAGGCTTGCATGAAGCAGACGCTTCCCCGACTCTAGGGATCGAACATGTGACCTGGGCCAGCTATCAGGGGCCTTCTGCCTCTCTAGACACTGTCAGAGCCATACATGTGGCCTGAGTCAGTCCAATCAGAGTGGCTTTTGGGATTGTTGCCATGCTGCCATAGAGGTATTCTCTGTCTCCTACTGGGTGTGCATAAGAAAGCCGAAAACGCCTGGGTCGATCAGCAGCTAGCCTGGAATCATGTGGGGAGTGAGATGTTGAAACCAGCTCTGAGGAAGGCAGCCCAGACCCATGGGAAGAAATAGCATTGTTATCTGAGCCTCTTGATCTAGCCCTACCTGAAGTCCTTCTCATTGCTCTTAGCAACCTCTAAAATGTGCTAATCAGCACACATGACACCACCAAACCTCTTGCCCATCACAGATTCTCCTTTGCTCCTTCCTGCCCAACCCAGTCTCTGCCTCCGGGTCCTCAAGGCTGTGCTCTAGGTAGCCTCTAGCATTAAGGAAAGCTGACGCAGGACGAAACCCATCACTTCTGCCCACAGATGGAACTCATGTGTCGTTAGACCAGACCTCTTATTGAGTGCCCCACTCACACCCCAGGGCAGTGTTTGCTAGGAAAACACAGTATAGTTTCTGCTGAAGGGAAACACACCATTTGGACTTGGGCAGACCTGGGTTCAAATCCTGGTTGCATCCCTTACCAGCTATGGGATGTGGGCTTGTGCCTCAGTGTCCCCAAACCTCATGTTGCTGCCCGTTTAAGGACAGTTTCATGCTTCTCTTGGAGGAGCTAATGCAGCAGAGCCCAGAAAGTGGACACTAGATATCCTCTGCTCCTGGACTGAGAGTCCAGACTGTCGGCCCCTTAAAAAATTCAACATATTTGTGCGAGTGTGTAAGTGGGAGTGCTTCCCTCTCAGGCCAGGCAGAGAGACTCACGTCTGTTGAAGGGGAGCAAGCTGATGCCTTTGTCTAGAGCAGAAGGTTGGGAAGCAGTTACAGGGGACTGGGATGTCCCCCCATGGGGCTTCCCCACCTCGCTGGTCTGGATGGAGCACCAGGGTCTTACAGGCAGGTGGGCAGAGAGTAGAAACCTTTGTCCCTCCCCGCGGGGAGAGGCCTGTTGCTGTCCACGAAAACTGTGCTCCTTGTATCTGTTGGGCATGTTTGCTCAGTTCCACACTTAACGTCGCACTCCACACGCTCCGGCAACACACGTGCCCCTTCCCCACCTTTTTCCCTGTCGCGTGATCACATACAAACTCCCAGCTCACCATCAGGCCCTTCTGGGGCCTGTCGCCTTGTGTATTACACGCCGGAGCTTGCCATGTTCCCCACACGGAATACAAAACCTGCAGTGGGAGAGGCTGGCTATTTACGGCTGCCCCACTGGCCCTCAAGCCCGCCGTCTCCTGTCCTGGGGGCTGCATCCCTCCTTGTTGGTCCCCGAGCCCCCGCAGCACGCTGCTGGGACTCCCCTCTACATGTTCTTTTCGGTCACCCCTGAGGTGCAGCCTGTTAGCCCCTGGTGCTGACAGAGCCATCGGAAGGATTCACCTGCTCCTGTCGGTCAGGAGCTGGGGCCCCTGCTTGCTGGGAGGGGTGCCTGGTGAGTTCAGACCAGAGGCAGGCAGGGCACCCCCTGTGAGCCCCCCTGGGGTCTGCCAAGGCAGGACGAGAATGGGAGGCTCTTGTGATCCTTGGGGCGATGGGGGGGGCGGGGGTAGCACTGAGTTCTGGACTGGGGGTCAGGGAGAAGGGGGGCCATCCCACATTAACCCTGGGTCCACTTGGATGGCCCTCCCGCCCTCTCCTCGTGTCTCCCACACATCGCTTCCTCCATCTTTCCCTCGTTGTCTGAACTGTCCTGTCAACTCGGGGACATTAAAACTATGTTCCAAACACGGATTTTTTTCATGTAGCCGGGTGGCCAGTGCTGCTCCTGCTTCTCGCCCACTGAGGTTATGTTCGGGGGAGGAATGGACGAGTCTTGGTGGGGAGTGGGGGGAGGAGAGGGAACACCTGTGCGTGCCCGTCACCTGCGCCGTGGAGGTGGGGGCCACGGGTCAGAGGGGTAAGGAGGGTAAGGAGGCTCGGGGACGGAACCGGGAGAGGTGGGGTCTGAAGCCACAGGCTCCCTGGAGGCATTTGCTGCCTCATGAGTGTAGGAAACAAGGTGACAATCAGAGTCTAAAATAATCATGTGTTGTTTATGAAAAACTGCGAAGAAGAGAGAGACACAGGAAGTGTCCCCGTGCGGCCAGAGCCCCTGTCAAGGTGGCCGAGCCCACGATGCTCCCGGGCAGCAGGACAAAAGCTCTGAGCCTTCCTCTCCGGCTCAGGGGCGGGCTCAGTGGGCAGGGAAGTATGCGTCTCCCCTCTGGGGGCCCTGGCTGTGCAGGGAGGAGGTTTTCTCTCCCAGGCCCCAGGTTGCCATTCCTGCAGGCAGGTCCCCACCCTTCCCTAGGAGAGAAGAGGGGCTCAAGCTGACCACAGGGTTCACCCGACCACCGGCTCTCCTTTGGGCGGTCTGGACCTTGGCACATGCTGGGCGGAGGGTGTCTCGGGGAGTGCCCTGGGGCTGAGTCTCTGATGGGGCTCCCAGGGAGAGCACCTCCTGCGTGTGGTCACAGTTTAACATGACTCCGTCTGGAGGAGACTCTGGAACTTGCTCTGGTTTCCGTCGGGCTTGGCCCCATGCACCTTTGTCCTTTGCTGAGTTTGCTCTGTGTCCCTCTGCTGTGCTAAGTCACTGCCAGGAGCCCTGCTGGGGTCTTTCGTACCCTGGGGCGGTCTCAGGGACCCTGACACATGGTCCGGGACTTGTTTGCCAACACCAAGCAGATAAAGGAATGGGAGAAAAGCTGCCACCGTATTAAAAATCTTAAATAATTTTTTTAAGTTATTTAAGTGCAGATGAAAAACAAAGAAGCCTCCCCTGAGCCCACCAGAGCCTCCAGTGATCCCAGGCAGGTGCCCTCCTGCCTGTCTCCCCTGGGGCAGAGACGAGAGTGCATGGTGACCCGGCCCAGCCCCTGCCCTGCCCAGCTGTCTCTGCAAGACAGCCTTGTCACCTGGATTCCTGCGGGTCCCACGGGACCTCTTTGAACTCTCCAGGAGGGGGCTTCTCGGAGGACACGTGGACCTGTCATGGGTATGAGACGGTAGCCAATCAGTCTCCCTGACTCCCTCCTCTGTCTGGTCTGGAGTCACCCCTCGGAGGGAGCAGGATGGAGAACTTTCCAAGCAGAGCGTGTAGGGAGCTTGTGGGTAGGCAGTGGGCGGACAAGCACCCCGGGTCCTGTTTGCCAGACGTGAGCTTATGTGCCATTCGGGGCATTTCGAGCAGGAATCCAAGCCTGTGTGTGGCAGGTCTGGAATGGAGTTGTTGGATGAGAAGGGGTCAGAGGCAGTCCCTGACCGAGGCCGTCTACATCAGGACAGCGCCCTCCCCCACCCAGCAGTCAGTCCTGCCTGTTCCGGCGGCGGCTCTGCTGCCCCACGGTGAGTTTCTGCAATTCATACCTGCAGTGAGGGCCCCCAGCTGGCAGCCGCCTCCGGTAACCAAGGGCCGGAAGGCAGCGCTCAGGATAGATAAAGCAGAGATGCTTGGGCTCCTGGTGGACTGAGGGATGCAGGGACGCAGGGACCAGCCTGGGGAGCATGCCTGTCACGGGTGCAGCCAGAGAGACTGCAGGAGAGGGTGGGGGAGGGGAGGGGAGCGAGTTCTAGGAAGCCTGGGGCCCATCACCCCTGCTTGCCCCGAGTGCCCTGAGTGAAGGGATTAGATGACCCCACCTCTGCTTGCATCGTCTGGAGCTGGGTCCGCCAGAGCCTTTAGAAGTGAGTGAGCGTCCAACTACTCACGGGCCAGCCGAGATGGATACCCAGGGCGCGTTCCTGCAGCGAAGCGGGCTTTCTGCTGGGGGTGCGCGGGCGACGCAATTTAGAGGGAGAGCAATTTGCTTTATTTCTTATAAAACTAAGAAAAAAAATTAATTTTCTGTTGAGGTATAATTGACATATAACATTATGTCAGTGTCAGGAGTGCGACATCATGACTGGATGTTTGTATATGTTGTGAAATGCCCCCCCCAACCCCCCTGCAGTAAGCCTGGCCGATACCTGTCACACGTTTACACAATTCAGACCTGGTCTCTCGGGGACTTGTGAACACCCAGCACAATGTCACTAACTACGGTGAGTTGCTGTAATGTTACCGTTCACGCTCACAGTGTCCCTCCTCAATCTCTGTGGGTTGTTAGGAGACAGGACTTTGTTTTCACACTTTCGTCTTTGCTTATCAAAGAGGCAGACCTTCACTGATTTAAAAAATTTGTTAAGTATCAGCACGCATGGTGGGGTTTTCTTAGAAATTATCCAACTTGGGGTTCACACAAGATGGCGTAGACCCTCCCAGCTTTGTACAGCTATGGACCCCGGAGATGACACCAGAGGTGAGCAGAGCGGATCCTGAGAGGTGGAGAAGGAAGAGGGGCTGGCTAAGGTGCAGGACCTGGAGACAAAGTAACAGCAGGGCTCTCATGTCCCCCCGGACCCAAGGGAAGAAGGGGACCCAGATCTGGTGTTTCTTGAATCCTCAACGAACAATAGAAGGCCAACAGGACAGGCCCATTCTCCATCTGGATGGCATGGGGGTGCCTCCCATGGTACCAGCTGAGCCCCACACCTCAAGCCAGGGGCCTGACTCCCTTCCCTGTCCTTCCCCTTGCAGGAGTCCCCACCCAGCCTAGGCTCAGAGGGACCTCTTTATCCCTGTAGATCTGGAACTACCCTCGCCCACCCCAGAGGGACCCGGCCTCACCAAGGGGCCTGGCCTCGACAGTCTCTCTGGACCCTGCAGGCTTCTTGAAACTTCCCTGAGGCGCCCAGACATGCTGGTGTAGTTGACCGCCTGGGTCCAGATGGAGCCGGCTGATGTGGGATTCTGGGAAAGGGGTCCCCTGCAGGCGGCCCTCCCGCCTCCCGGCCTCTCCTCCCATGTGTGCTTCAGTTCCCGCTGTCGCTTCCCCTCTGTCCCTGTGGTACGCAGTTTTATTCACTTATGGGTCCAGGCACCTTGTCCCCTCACTGGTGAGGCCAAGGAGTTTCTGCAGGCTCTTTCTGCTGCGTCTTGCCCCTTCCTGCCCTCAGGCGAGGGGAGGTTGAGCCCGGATGCTAGAGCAAGGCACGGTCTAGAATTCTGTAACTTGGTGGAGTGAAGGAGGGAGAGAGTCAAGAATTGGACGGTGCATTTCCAACAGTAAGTCCCTGAGCTGGGGGACAGGCGCTTCCTAGCCGCTTCGCCCCTCCCCTTCCTGAGCCACCTTCTCTGCACGGCCCCTTACCTGCTCCTGTGGTGGTGGGGTCAGCCACGGTACCCCATGCTGCTCACTCCCAGCACAGTCCGTGAAGCGTGACCCTCTCCGGCCCCCTCCCTTGTGACCTGTGCTCCAGTGGTCGTCGGGGCCCCCTCCCACCAGACGAGCCCCCTCAGACACTCCATCCGAGTTTTTTGGATGCTCAGGTTCATGACTGAAGGGTGTGCCCGTGTTAAGCACAGGACTTGCCCCGCATCTACACGCACAAATTAAACTTCCACTGTCTCAGGCTCCTGGGTCAGGAAAAGCTATGTTTCTGCTCAGGAACCTCTGTTCTTTATCCCGGTTTCTTGGTCTCTCGGCATTTCACTTGGTGTGTGACCTCATTTGAATAAAAGCCGTCGCTGGCAGTAGGACCAAGATCCGCACGGGCTGTGGTTTGAAAATGAGAAGAAAGTTCTAGAATATCCTAAGTTCGCCATCTACAGTGTGCCCTGGAGATGGGCTTTTTGCCATGAGCAGACTTCCAGATGGGGTTCGGATGGGAGCCAAGACCTTTTTTGCCATGGGAGCTGAGGGCTGCCTGTCTGTCCGTGTCACCCAGCTTCCACCTGTCTGTCCGTGCGGCCCGAGTGCCGGGGCCGCTGCAGTCATTCCTCCACGCGGTAGGGAAGCAAAGCAGGCAAAGGAATTCCTTCCCGCGCGCGTGCTTCTCCGTCTCTGGGGACCCAGGGCTTCCCTTCTGCAAACTATTCTGAGTGGTGGTCGTCCCAGGAGTGGGGTGTTCTCAGTGCTAACTTTAATTTGGGAGATTTTTTTTTTTTTAAGAAAAGTACAAGGAAGAAAATAACATACGTGTCTTCCCCACCACGTGGAATTATGAGGCCAATATTTTACTGCCTTTGCTTCTGGGAATTTTGATTGTTTATATTCGCAAAGTTACACGTTGCCCTTTACTTTTGAACTTTTTCTTACGAAAAATGCCAGACACATGGAGAAATTGAAACAACGGTATGCCAAGCCTTCACATGCACACCTCTCAGGCTCATTTAAAAATCTGTCCTACTTCCTAGTTTATCTATCGATCTATCACCTATTTTTTTGTCCCTTCGGGGCGATGTCACAGATCCAGACATTGAGCTACCTGATGGCTTCATCATGCGTCATTTGAAAACAAGGTTATTTCCTGGGGCGCCTGGTGGCTCAGCTGGTTAAGCCTCGGCCTTCAGCTCAGGTCATGATCCCAAGGCCTGGAAGCGAGTCCTGCGTGGGGTTCCCACCTCGTGGGGAGTCTGCTGCTCCCCCTGCTTGTGCTCTCTCTCTCTCTTTCTGATTAAAAATAAATAAAAACAAGGTTTTCTCCTACAGAAACCACAGTGTCATTATCATTCCGAAGAATCCTCGTTAATCCCCGGTATCCTCTACTATCTTGCCCCTAGTCAGCGCTTCCCAGTTGGCCCAAGACATCTTGCGGCCTTTATTTTTACTGGATCAGGATCCAGTCAAGCTTTGTGTGTTATGCTGGCTGCCATGTGTGGGGTTTTTTTTTTTTTTTTTTGTCTTTTACTTGAAAACATTTTTTTTCTCCACTCATTGATTTATTGGCGACCAGATCAATGTCACATGTCGCTCTTTAAAAATAAATCAAGCATTATGGAAAAGAAAAAAAGCTCAATTCCTCCTTAGATTATAGAATCTACCTCAGTACCCATGTCACACCCCAGAAACACGCATTGTATGACTAGGGGATTGCGTCTCTCCAGGTTCTTAAATACGCGTTCACATCCATCCATAAACCTAGAAGCCTGGGTCTGTTTCTGTAGGAGATGCATGGTATTTTTACGGAGATTTTTTGGTGACTCTAACATTCCGGCACCGGAGTCCGCAGCTTGGTGTTCATGCTCACTAGGTCTTTGACATGGGCTGATGATTTGGCTGACGAGCTGTCCTTACCCACTGCCGTCCTGGGGTTTTTCCATTTCCCTGTGACAGACGTGCTTACATCCCCCTCCCCGAGCACATGCGTGCGTGAGTTCAGCTGAAGCTGCTGGGGATAGTCATAAGGCCAGCACACGTTTTCTGTCGCGGACTCTGCCCGCCGGCCCGCTAGGGGGTGGACCCGTCTACACTCCCACAGCACCGTGTGAGCGGACCAGCTCCCCACCTTCTCAGGACTCCAAGGAGTCGGGCTGGTGTGTTTTTGCACATTTGCATGGAAACTGAATTTGCATATCCTTGATTACGAACGAGGTTGAACGTTCTCATGCATTTATTAGCAATTTGAATTTGACTTGTGCCTATTTATTTCCTTTTCTATATGTAAGATTTTTTAACATATTCTGAATATGAATCAGGGTGTCACTTTTGACTTTAAAATAGTGGCAAGATGGGGGCGCCTGGCTGGCTCAGTTGGAAGAGCACGTGACTCTTGATCTTGGGGTTGTGAGTTTGAGCCCCACGTTGGGTGTAAAGATTACTTAAAAAAAAAAAGAAGGATGGGGGTACCTGGGGGGCTCAGTCATTAAGCATCTGCCTTCAGCTCAGGTCATGATCTCAGGGTCCTGGGATCGAGCCCCTGGCAGGCTCCCTCCTTGGCGGGAAGCCTGTTTCTCCCTCTCCCACTCCCCCTGCTTGTGTTCTCTCTCTTGCTATGTCTTTCTCTGTCAAATAAATACATAAAATCTTAAAAAAAAAAAAAGGGTAGTCTCTAAAAACAAATAAAACAATGACAAGGTAGATGATTGGATATTGTATCCTTTTGCTGAATAATGCCACAGTTGAAAGCTGTAGTGGTGTAAATAAGAACTATGTCCTTCTCCTTTTTAGGGAGGTAAGTTGCCCCTGACAAACCGCTTTTAGGATGGATTCTTATATTCTCATAGATAAAAAAGGAAGCCAAAAATACTTTCCCAATTGTGCCAAAAGAATACCAGATTCCCCGCAAAAGAGAAAGGGAAGTCAGGGACCGTCCTGCCAGTGCTCCGTGGGACAGGGTCACAGCTCTCCTGGAGAGGGACCTGAGGAAGTACAGGGCAACTGGACCTCCAGACACACACACACCATCTACACCAGCCCTAGGAGGTGTGAGGAGACTCCTAAGGATGGAAGGAGGGCATTAAGGGACACTCCCCACGACTCCAGGGTTGTGTCCAAGACAGGACTGGCGCAACTCATGATGCAGAATACACCTTTGCATTATCAGGGCTGACATGATTAAGGTAGTTTAAGCTGTGGAGAGATGGAGGTCCCCATTTCATCATGTGCAAAATGGGAGCGATGGGACAGCCGTTTTAGGATTGCTGTGATGCTAACAGGGGTCACTATTTGCGACGTGGCTGTAAGCAGTATACAAAACGTGCCATAAAGAAAGAAAAGAAATCTCTGGAGACCTTTCTTGGCCAGAGGCTACTGGGGCGTCATAAGGTGCCTCTCACACCTGCCTCGCTGACGTGCCGCTTAGCTGGAAAGATCATGGCTAGCTCATTTGCACCATGCAGTAGCTGCTCAGTTAAATGTTTCACACAATTACAGTGTTTCTCCAAAGACCAGGTTTCCCACTAGGACCGAGTTCTCTTTCTCTCCCTTTGGAGGCTCGCATCCATTGAGCATGTCTTTGAAGAAGTAGATCGTAACTGTGTTCTTGTTACATATGCACAAGGACTCAGGGTGACTGCAGAGTGACTATGGAGATAAGCATTCTGTACGTGCTGCAGGGTAATTGCATTACAGAGCTCATCAACCTCTCCCCCAGTGCTGGGGCCTTGAGGCTGGACCAGAGCTGTGCCTTGGAGCTCAGTTCCGCTGTCATAACGAAATTCAATTAAGGCATCAAGCTGGAAGCCAGGGTGGACAGTAAATTAATTTTTAACCCATGGCTGTAGCTTGCTTTTCAGCCTGATGGACGTGGCATAACGCAGTGGCTGCCAGTCCAGTGAGAAATGAAAGAGAGAATCACATGTGCTGGTGAGTTTGCTTCCCCTTGGCCGCCCCTCCCCACACCCAGCAGGTGTTGGGGTTTGTCTGGTGTCACCGCAGATCAGGAATCCTGGTGACCTGGACTAACTCTGTTTAGCTAGTGAGCGACCCTGATGTTGCTGGTGGCTCTTCCTCTAGTTGGTTAAATCTGTAGGGAATTAGCCTCGACAAGAAGGACTGACCAAACCGAACTCCCAGGCTTGCCTGCACGGTCACCCTGCGCATTGAGCTCCTCCCACGAGTCGAGTTTGGCAATGTCAGTGGGTGCGTGGGTCAGGGTCCCGGCAGAGATGGTGGGCACTCTCAGCTGGGATGTCCAGAAGGACAAAGGGACTGTTGATAGATGTGTGGGCTTGGTTAGGAGAATCGGGGGGTGGTGCCCCCAGGGTGGGGAGCAGGGTGGATGTGGAGGCTTAGTTGACCCTGGCGCCGAGGGGAGGGCAGTGATCCAACAGAGCTGTGGCCGTAGAAGCGAGAAGCCATCGTCAGGACTGTGCCAAAGCCAAGCGGGCTCAGGAATGTGCACTGGGGCCTGTCTCCGTCCACCCTCTGATCAGCTGGAGCTGGCGAGGCTGGACCCAGTCGGATGTGTGCAGGGTGGGGAAGCAAGCTCATGTCTCTGTGGGTCCCCTCTGGAGGCTTCCTGCCTGCCATGGGGACGGCTGCCACGGAACTGTGCTTGTTGTGAACATGGGTCGTGGCCCCTGAGGCCTGGGTTTGCATCCCAGGCCTGCAGTGTGGGGCGTTGGGCAAGGTTCCCTGAGCCTGGTTCCCTCACCTATGAAATGGGGGCCGAATAGGGCCCCTCCTGGGTTTGGTGAGTGCTAGTCGAGGCAATGCACGTGGTGGCCGAGGCATGATGACCAGCATACTGTAAGTGCTCAATAAATGTGCTTGTTGGCATTGGCGTCCCTGGCTTCTTCACGAACAGAGTTCTCTGTGTCTGTTTACTGCCGCCTCCTCCCTGCCCGCCTGCAGTCGGCTATGGACTGGAGACTAAATCAGCAGGCTGGTTAGAACCATGTGTACGTTAGGAGGGAGTGGGTCCTGAGCGAGGGTCTGGAACTGTCTTCTGGAGCACCAGGCGCATGATGTCGGATAGTTTTGCAACACCTGCTTTGGTGACTCTGAGGTCTTCCCAGCCTTCTTTTCAGCCAAAGTGCTGTGTTCAGCGTGGGTGAGGGAGCTCTGGGCCAGGTTTGCAGAAAGAGGAGGGGTCATGGTATGAGCCTCAGGTTTCCGTATGGGTTGGCAAATGTTACCAACGTCCATGTTTGCGTGTCAGTCCTTCTGTTCCAGAGCCTCTCATGCACCTTATTTCCAGAACTCGAGCCTCTCGGTGCCTCAGCTGGCCGCAGGGGTGTCTGCCCTCCTTGGTACCAGGGAGTGTTGTGCTGGAGTCAAAATCTCGAAGGCGGCATTTTCATTTCCCTCACTTGGTGCGTGGACATGTGCACCTGTCTCTAACACAAGGCTCTTTGCCAATTCTGGAGTTAGCGCAGCCATGAACCATTCAAGGCAATTGGAAAAGTTTGTTAAAAGGTGTCGTTTGAATAGGCTCAGTTGAGCTGAAGGGTGTGGACATGGCTCTGGGCAGGCTGTGTGTGGTGGTTGTGGGATCAGGCTCTGCAGCTGGGCTCCCTGGGGTCAAATCCAGGCCCTGACCGCAGCTGGCCGCAAGGCTCTGGGCGCATTATTGACCTAGGCTGTGTTCTCGGGGGCCCACAGGTGATACCTGCTAGCGCCTAGCGTATGGGCTAGTTACCAGGTGCGAAGGCCCTAGTGACACAGGAGGCAGCGTGTGGATGGATGTGACCCGCCACAGCTGCCATTGCTCCTGGGGTCACCGCTGCTGTGTAACAGAGTCGTGTTCCTCCCAGGGATGAGTAACTTTCTTGCAACATTCTGTTCCCACGCAGATGAGAGGGAAGACGCTTTCTAGTTAAAGGTGAATCCAAAGTATCTCTGGGAACTTGTCCTGTTAGAACAGTGATTTATCAGACCTTTGGGACCCTGAACCGTGGAGGATACGGTATTCATGGGGACCTGCACTCACCTTGGAAGACAGTTTCTGTATCTGCTTTTCTGGCGCAATCCGGTCTGGGCCCTGCTATCCCATTCTGCTCTGTGCTTGTAGTCTTCTCATTGGTTTGTCAAATACGGGTCACGACCCCCTCCACTGACGTAGTGCCCGAGGAGCTGTGAGACACATTCTGCAGGACCCTTCTGGCAGAGGAGCCCACCAGTGATACAGGTCAGGTGGCGAGAAAGTAGGATGGAGGGTCAGGCTGCAGAGCCCCTCCCTGGACTGGTGCCCGGTCCACTGAGGTGAGGTGAGGATGGAGACACAGACCACACGTAGCTGACGGTCTGCATGGACACCCGACCCTTTCTCTGTGGGCCCGCCTCAATGTAACAGGGGTAAACGGGAGTTGTGGGTTCAAGGGTTTCATGGATTTCAGACATGGACCTTGGGGGGTTCCAGATCATCACAACTCCAGGGCTGTGGGCACAGCGTGTGGACCTGGGGACATCCACGCCAACCATGTCAGGACAACCCCCACGACAGCCTCAACCATATGGTGGTTGTGAGAGCTCTGATGTTCTCTTTGCTCTGCTTTGCAACACTGCAGAAGAGTGGGCAAACCACCAGCTGGATCCAGCCCACCACCTGGGCGAATGAAGTTTTATTGAAGCACAGCAATGTCCCTTTGCTTCTGTGTCACCCACAGGGGCATTTGCTCAGCGGTGGCCATGTGGAGAGGTGGCAGAGAGAGTCTAGCTCCCAAGATCTGAAGACAGGATTATCGTCTGACCCTTGACAGGGACAGTGGCTGACCCCGACTGCATGGGGAGCACGCCATCTCTGGTTCTAGCTAGCGCAGTCTCTGTCCCTGTGAGAGCCGCCAAGTGTCCGTCAGAGGACCACAGTGTTCTCGCTGTTACCTTCCTAGTTTTTAAAGCGGGCGTCCGGTTCTCTACTCAGGACCATGGAGAATCGGGCTTCAGCCATCTCTGTAGCAGCAGGTGTAAGCTGGCCGGGTGAATGGGGCCAGAGGGTATGTACCCCGAGGAGAGATGGACCCTTCCCTTGCCGAGACGGAGACGTGATACTGTGGCTGTTCACGCCCAGTGCCAGGGTTGGCATCCCGCCGGCCCCCATCGCTCTAGGTGAGGATCTGCTCCCCGCGTGGGGGGTCTCACGCACCTTGCACCCAGCGCTACCCCTCAGCAGGGTGGGGACTGTGTCACTCGTAAGATGGAAGGTGGAGCCTTTGCACCTGCAGCCTTTTCTGAATGATGTTTGTTAAGATCTTATTCATTTATTTGTCTATTTATTTGAGAAGCAGGCTCCCCGCTGAGCAGGGAACCCCATGTGGGACTTGATCCCAGAACCCTGAGGTCATGACCTCACTTGGTAAGGCAGACGCTTACCTGAGCCCCCCAGGGCCCTGGCTGTTGTTTGAAAACGGCGTTGCTTTCAAAGTATCAGACAACCTGGAAGGTGATATTGGGTGGCTTTCCCAGCGAGAGGCAGTCTCCACCAGGATCACAGACAGGTTTTTTGTTCGGGAGAAACATGAGCACCTTCGTGTGTGAACTTTGTGCGGATGCGAACCTTTTGTTTTTTATTTTCCCGATGTCACCTGTCATCCTGCGGCTGCGAGATGTTCAGCTTCGTCTCTGCCCAAAGCCGTGTGCCTTCCCTTGGTGAGCACACGCCGCAGGAGTCCCCGAAGCAGACTGGATGTCTGGATGATTGCTCCGGCGGGGTTCCTGACGGGGAAGCAGAGGGAACGCGGCCCGAGTGTGCACTTGTTGCCCAGGGGCCGTCTGGCTTCCCTGCTGCTGCCCGGGGAGTCTAGCATCCTGTCCCCCGGGAGGATGGCGGCTGCTAATTAGGGGCAATTACGTGGGTTGTTGGTCCGCGGTGGACTGGGCTTCCGCCGAGGTCGTCTGCACGGGGTTTCGATCTCCTGGGTCATGCTGAGAAGGCTCATCATGGAGACAGGTTTCCACGGGCTCCTCGATGATGAATGCCCTTTGTTTTTGGGTGTGTGGCCGGCCCTCCTGGCACAGACGCTTCTACCTGAAAGACCTTTCCATGAGTTTCCTAGGAGACAGGAGGAACACTCAGTGCATCCGGGTGTCAGAGCCCCAATCCTTCCCGGAAGCTGATTGGGGAACAGTGTTCCTGAGCATGTCTGCCCCTCCCCGGAAGCCCCGCTGAGCTGGTCTGGGGTATGGCCCGCATCCCCCATGATTCCAGTGTGCAGAGAAGTCTGGGATTTTCACAGGGACAAGGGAGCCTCGTGGGGCTCAGACCGGACCTACGCTCCCTTTGGAGCACCAATCTCCCATCCTAGCTTCCTCTCCCAAGAACTTTCCCTTCTCCCCCACCCTGGAAAGTCGGGTACTGGGGGAGCACGGGCCTCGTGGGCTGCTCATGTGAACACCCCATGTGCATTTTCTCCTCTGAAAAGAGGAGCGAGGACTGGACTCGCTTGGGAGGACTTAGCACACGTGGTGGGCTCTCAGCCAGCTGTAGCTGGCTATTGCTATTCTTTTATAATGACTAGCTCTTATTATCACTATTATCAGCCTGTCAGCTTTGCTTGTCCTTAGGTGCAGGACATAATGTCATCTGGAAGTCTTTGTCATGAGGTAGAGGGCTGGGCTACCAGCTTTTAATTTTCGCAGATTTTAAAACAGTGGTGAACAAAAAGTTTCTCCCGTTAGAGAAAATGCAGCCCTTGGGCGCTCTGCTCAGAACGTCAGGAGACGAGCGTGCCTTTCTGAGGCCTGATGCCCGTGGCACTTACCCACGTGGATCCTGGAATAAGACTGGTTGGGTCAGGGTCCCCTCCTTTACCTACCGGCTCTGTGGCACCCAGCAAATCCCTACCCGAGTGGCTCTCAGGCTGGGGTAGGGGGTAGGTTTTAGGATCACACGGAGGCTGGGTCCACTGCAGACAGCTTCTACCCCCGCCCCCCCACTCTGTCTCTGCAGGTCTGGGGTGGGGCAGGTAGAGAATTTGCATTTCTGACAAGTTCAAGGTGAAGCTGAGGTCCTAGTCCAGGACCCCAGTTTGAGAACTGCTGCTTTACACGGCCTATACTTCAGTGTCCTGCCGATGAGACGGGGGAGTGATAGTATTAACCTTGTCCAAAGTGCCCACCCCGGTGCCTGGGATACTGTACGTGTTCAGTAAAGGTTTGTCATCATTACCGTTACTGCAGAGAAGGACTTGGTATCTGACACTGCTTTCAGTTCAAACCGGTGGGAAGGCAGAACCATTCCCCACACGGAGCTGGGCTCAAGCACCTGTCTCGCTGATCTGAATAACACATGCTGTCGCATTCCTTCTCCAGACCTCACACCAACACAAGCTCCAGATGGACTAAAGGTCTGATGGTACAAAATAAACCCCTAAACCGATAAAAATGCTGGAAGAATGTGCAGGGACTTTTTTCAGAGAGGAGAGTGGGTGCTGCTGGCATGTTCTGTAACAGGAGGAAAGATGCCGGGGGGGTGGGGGGCCCCGCGCCATTCAGGGACCCTCTGCCACGTGCCGGCAGAACTGGGGAACCACAGGTCTGACTTCGCGAAGCCCCCAGGAGGTGGGTTGTAGAGCCATCAAAGAATGGGCTGCAGGTCAGGGCAGAGCAGGGGTGCCCCCTGAGGAGTATGTAGGAGGGCCATTTCGTGGCCCGGGGGGGTTTCAAGGGGGGTTGGTGAGGTTCCCGTAAATGCAGAGGAACATGGCGGGTATTTTGGTAGGAAGCAGCTCTCGTGGAGGCAGGAGCTCCGGGAGTGTTCCTGTGGGTGCCAGACTCAACCCCAGTTTGCCCGGGACTTTGCTCATTTTATTTATTTATTTATTTATTTATTTATTTATTTATTTAAAAAAATATTTTATTTATTTGACAGAGATCACAAGTAGGCAGAGAGGCAGGCAGAGAGAGAGGAGGAAGTAGGGTCTCCGCAGAACAGAGAGCCCAATGCGGGGCTCGATCCCAGGACCCCAAGATCATGACCTGAGCCAAAGGCAGAGGCTTTAACCCACTGAGCCACCCAGGCGCCCCAGGACTTTGCTCATTTTATCACTGAAAGTTTCCCATCGGGGAACACCTGCCTCAGTCCCAGGCAAACCAGGACAGGTGGTCACCCTAGTTCCTGGGCAGGAGCAGCTGGAGTGCATGGTGGTCATAGGGGCGCTGGCGGGTGATGCACGCTCACACGGGTCCTGGGCCATCGGGAATTGCTGGCCTGTGTTCAAGGAACAGAAAGGCACAGGCTCCCCCTGCTCTTGGGGCCGACTCTTTCCGCCAGCTAAGATTTCCGAGGACCTGGTTGAGGAGTGAGGAGCTTTGTTTGCAGAAAGAGAACTGTTTTCTTGGGTGCCTGATGAGTGCTTCTCACGGAGAGCTTTTTAAACAATGAGTCTGTTTCTACTCATTTCAAGAGAAAGCAACACAGAACAGAGCAGAGAGGTGTACGGTTGCTTGTGGACGTGCGCGTGAGTCCTTCGGTTCAGGAGGACACGGGACGCTGCCCGTCCTGATGGGGTTGGCAGCCCCCGCCCAGGTCTTCCTGAGAAAGACCGTGTGTTTCACGGCTTCTGTCACTGACCGCAGCTGGACGTGAAGGTACAGGCATTGCAGGGGGAGCAAGGCCTGTTCCGTCACCAGTTAGCAAGTCTGAGCTATGCTCGGTGGCGACGTTCTCAGGGAGGGCTCAGGATTCAAGACCAGTCTCCAAAGTGTCTGACCCAGGACGGGCTGCACAGACGTCGGATGAGGTTCATTTCAGAAGGAATCCCTGATTCTATCGTTGCCAACCCCCCTCCCCCCCGGGGCCTTGCAGGTACCGGGAAGAACTGTAATCCTGTTTGGGACACCAGTGTCACGAAAGTGTGTGCTGTAGTGAGAACGTGTGAGCGTGCATCTGGCAGTGGCCTTGGCCGACCCCGCGGGGAGGCCGATCTTCCCGCCGCTTACCGTGCCATTCGGGAATGAAGCAAGAGATTCGTGCGTTAAGCTGGTGACGGAATGAAACAGTGCGTATCAGAGAGGAGGTGAGCTACGGGGAGATGTGTCCCCAGGTGATCACCCAGAGTTTGGACAGTTGTCCCTCTCGTGTCCCGCAACCTTTCTGATTGTGGAAATGGGAGCATCTCAGGTGCGGGCTGCCTCTCTGGGTCTGCCGGACACCAGGGTCCCTCTTCCCTCCCTTCCCCTCTTGCGAGAAGGGCAGGTCTTGGGCGCGGTGACTGGGGACAGGGTGGGTCTAGCTAAGCTTTATCAATGGTGGGTTTTTCTTGTGTTTATTCTTATGGTTACAGTTTCCAGTAAATGATGCTGGTTGTCTACTTCAGTGTAGTGAAAGCAAGTCTCCTTGAAGGTGGGTTTCTTTGTCAGAGCATTAAAAGAAGGTGAACTGATTTGCATAAGAATCATTTTAAAGTGCCCAGGATGACCGGATATGGGTCTGTGTGGGGTGAGGAAGAGCTTGCTTGCTGGGGAACTCAGAGCCTAAGAAAGGGGCTGGAGGTGGGAGGGAGGAAAGGAGAGCTTCCTGGAGGAGGTGGGGCTTGCACTGGGGCTTGAAGGTCAGCAGGGAGTTGGGATGGTGGGCACGAAGGGAGGAGTCTGGAGAAGGGACAGACGGGGAATGCAGGTGGAGTGGGAGCAAAGGCCAGGGAGTGGGGCTAAGGAGCCAGCCCTGCTGGACGGGGTGCCCTTGCGGGGCGTGCAAGATCACGTTTGTTTCCAGGAGCTGAACGTGTGCCCTGGGCAGCTGCCCCCCGCCCGGGGGTGAGATGCAGTGCAGGCCATTCCAACCCCACCTAACCACCCCCCCCCCGCCCCCCCGCCCTGACGCTTCCCCATCTTAATTACAAATTCCTGCCAGGGCCAGACAGAGCTATGAAATACAATGATTCTGTAAGACAGTCTAATTGCATATTCCCTGGTTGATCTCTGAGAGTGCATGTGGTCATTTTAATAACTACTTTCAAAATACTTTTAAGCTCCTGAAACGCATTTCAGAAAGATTGAGGAGATCAATAATAGAAAAACAATTAGCCACGCCAACACTTTTTACTTTGGTCCGTTTCCTCTCCGTGTTTTCTTTTTCACACTTTTCTGACCCCCTTTTTTGCAAGAGATTGCAAACTCTCAGACCTGCGGCGGGGGGGCGGGGCCTGGTCGTCAAGAGGGAGTCAGGCCAGGTGGCAGGGACCTGAGGCGGGTGGTGGGGACCACAGCAGCCTCGGGCCCCTTCCCTGTAGGACTCAGTCGGCTTGGTGTTGCTGGATCTCTTTGAACCCAAGCCTGGGGCCTGAGCTCAAGACGGCCACTGTAGGACCTGTGTTCTTCTAGGTCAGAGAAGAGAAAGGGGACTTGGCGCATCCTGACCAGGAGGACCCAGGGAGGCCAAACACAGGGCCAGAGCTGGTCCACTTTCCATGAGATCATGCACCCAGGGTCTGGGCCAGCCTTCACTTCCTTCCATGTTCGTCTTTATCCAGAATCTCCTATTTCGCCCATCCAGCCGTAGCCACGTTTGCAGGCTTTTTTTTTTTTTTTTTTTGACATGATGCTCCTGGCTTCCAGGCATGGCCCCTTCCCTGATTGCAATGGAAACGCGCCATTTTGCAATCTCTTTCCTGGTGTGACTCATTTAGGACTCGGGGCTTCCAGTGATGGCATGTGGAGCGCACATATGCCTCCTGGCTCCCAGGCGGGGCTCCTCCGAGCTGCTCCAGCAGCTTGTGCTGAAGAGCCGCGGCACGTCGTGCCCGCCCGCCAGCTCCGTGTTAATCCCGGCGCGTGCTGGTTTCCAGGCCCAGCGAGGGTTTGCCCACCACTTGGCAAGGGAGCAAGAACAGTTTGGTTTGATTCTCTTTTTTGGGTGATTGCTTTGGTCCTGGGTATGAGCAAGCACACGCACTCACATGCACACACAGGGACCCATCTGCCTCTCTCAGGGGGATGCATTTCCCTGGCACGCAGCTCGGGGCAGAGACCCCGCCTGCTGGGTAGTTGTTGGGGGCCAGCCTGCTGAGCGCTGGACACGTGGGGGGCAGGAACCGCAGATCCCCACTCTGAGATAGTACAGAGCCAGGGAAACCGCTTGTGTCTCCGGACACAAACTAGGTGTTTTCTCCTATTCCCTTGCCTTGCCTTGCCTTTCTTTTCTTTTCTTTGTTTCCCTCCTGACTGTTGCAGGCGTCCAATGGAAGGCAGACAAGGAAAGGTAAATAACTATTAAATGTAAACACGTACAATGTAGCATTGTTTGTAACAGTAAAAAAACAAAACAAAGAAACCTGGAAACATCTTGCATTTTTCTGGATAGAGGATTTGGCTGTACCTGGATTGAGATTCCACATGTGGGTTGTTCGGAGTTTGGGGAGTTGAAATCTATTCCTGTGCCAGCCTCTGCGGGGTTTAAGTCATGCCGCAGAAACAGACATTCCCGCATCTCAGGCGCCTCTTTCCTGCTTGAGCTGCGTGCCTGTGCTGGGTTCACAGGGCTCTTGGCTCAGTGTGGAACCTCGCGGACCCAGACAGGTGTGGCAGCCACCGTCAGAAACATGGCTGGTGGCCCTGCCAGGAGTGGATGAGCTTGGAGTTTGGAGCCTTTGGCATCAGCCAGCGAGTCCTCAGGCCAGGACGGTGGCCCCTGTTTCCCCTGCTCACACCTCGTTGGTCAGAGCTGGTCCCTTGATCCCACCCAGAGGGTGGATCCCAGGGATTTTGGTCTTGCCTGTGAGCAGAAGGAGCAGGGAGCCAGCTCTGGGTGGCGTGGCTGAGCCAGGAGAGCGTGTGTGTGCACAGGACATGGCATCAGAACAGTGCAGGAGGCCGGGGTTGTTGGGCGGGGCTGCCCCGTCTTGCAGGTGTCTGCCCTAGCATCCAGTCGGGAAGCCACAGACCACTCGTCCACACCTTCCTTGCGCTGCAGACGGTGCCCCTCACGCACCTCTTTCTCACCAGAACGCTGGGAATGCAGGGCCGCCGGCGGGGGCGGGGGTGCTGCTGCTCGGGGAACCTCCGTCTGGCCTCCGAGGGGCGCTCCTGCCTGGTACATCCTCGGGGAGCAGCATGGATGCACCTCACACACACACACTCAGGCTCCTTTCGACATCCAAGTACGGTGAGAGCAGGAGCAGAAATTCTTTAAAAGGAGATAATTTGCCCCAGACTTCTCTGGTCTCTGGGAACAGAACGGGAGGAGCCTTGGACTCTCCTGTGTGAGGAATTTCTGACCTTGACCGAGGACGAGGATGTGGTCCCTCCCAGTCTGTGCTTCTGGGGGTTGGTGGCTCTCCCACTGGGCATGTTCCCTCGGGTGATGGGGGTCAGAGGGGCGTGTGACTGCCACCCCACGGAGTTCTTCCTCCTCCTGGTGCCGTACCTTGCACAGTGTGGCGCATGTAACGGGATTTTATCTTAAGTCCCTGATGGATTTTTTTGTTTTGTTTTGTTTTACCTCATTTGGGTGATTTCCTTGTTTGCTACTTATGTTTAACTAGAAATCCTTTGAAGGGTGGAAGATGAAAGACTGACCGTGTTGCACAGGCGTCACCTCAGGCTGGGGATAATCTACGGAGAAGAAAATTCCCAAAGAGGCGGCAGCCCGGGCTGCTTAGATCTCTGCTTGCCATTCTCATTTCCTTCAGAAACAGCAAGTCTTTCCTCTGTGAATCCCGAATCCTGTCCCGTGCCTGCTGAGGCGTGTGGGCATGGCTGGAAGGAGAGCCGAGAGGGAGGCGTGTGAGGGGGTGACTTGAGAAGAAGGGGGGGGGGTCTGTGCATGGAGCAAGCAGTTGGCTCTGGGTCCTGGAATGGCCCCGGGAGCTTTCACAACTACCCACATCTCAGCGTTTGCCAGGCTCCCAGGGCCGCCTAGACCACTCTGTCCATTTTCCCTGTCACGCGGGCCCATCCTCCCTTCTGCCCCTGCCACTGCCAAGCCCCCCGGGAGCAGGGAGGGCATCTGTGCTGAGGCCTGGGTCCTGCAGGTCATCCCCTGGTAAATGGCTCATGCTCTGTGCCCACGTGGGTGTCCTGTAGACATGACACCTGCATGTACTGATCTCTGGAACGGTTGTACCGATGACCTCAGCTCAGGTCTGGCTCTCGGGGCCGTGAGTTCAAGCCCTGCATTGGGCTCCACACCGGGCACGGAGACTGCTTAAAAAAAAATAAAAAAGAACATTTTTAAAGATTTTATTTCTTTATTTGAGAGAGAGAGAGGGAGAGAGAGGGAGAGTGAGCAAGCAGGGGGAGCAACAGAGGGAGAGGGAGAAGCAGGGAGCCTGACATGGGGCTCAATCCCAGGACCCCAAGATCACGACCTGAGCCGAAATCAAGAGTTGGATGCTTCATCAACCAAGCCATACAGATCCTTCCAACATTTTTAAATGAGGGGGAATCCTTCCCTTTGCCCCTACCCCAGTCCACAACCAGTCCTGCTTTGTCATCTCCTCCGACGGCTGTCTCTTTCATTCTGTGTATTTATATATTATATATATAAATATATATATATCTATATATATATCACGGATATCACCTATATCACGGATCTTAAAGGAAATAGCATGTTTATATATGTATCTAATTAGTTTTTTTTATTTCTCTTTTTCTGACAAAGCTGCGTCCCTGAGCATCCCCCCACCGCCCCCAGGGCTGCCTGGCTGCCTCCCCACCCCCGCCCAGGTGCTGACTGCTCCATCCACCTGGGCTGTCTGGGGGGTGTGGCCCTGCTGTGCTATGTAGCAGCGTCTGGAATCATCCAGCTTCCAGCACTCTCCTCCATGCCCTGCCCGCTCCTGCCTCCCTCCCAGTGGCTGCCCAGGGTGACAGATGAAGGCCGCTTCCCTGGCCTGTGGAAAGGAGCATCACTGGTTTTTACTTCAAATGGCATTTTTTTTCTCAGTCTCTGCTATGTTTCCACCCTGAGCTCCATGACGGCAGAGGCTTTGCCTGTTACCCCCCATACCTGGGTTCCCAGTGTGTAGGACAGTGCCCAACATACAGCAGGAAGCTCAATAAGTGTTTGTGGAGGGGCGCCTGGGTGGCTCAGTCAGTTAAGTGACTTCGGCTCAGGTCATGATCCCAGAGTCCTGGAATCGAGTCCTGCATCGGGCTCTCTGCTCAACGTAGAGCCTGCTTCTCCCTCTGCCTGCTGCTCCCCCGGCTTCTGTTCTCTCTCTGACAAATAAAATCTTAAAAAAAAATAATGTTTGGGGAATTCATGATCCGTGGTTCTTCTGCCTTTAGTCCCTGGCTATGATGAACCATGACTGCAACCATAACTGTTGTGGCCATTCTCAGGTAGCTGCCACGGATTGGCCACAGTCGTCACCATCCCTCCAAGAGCCCACTGGGCATTCCCAGGGACTAGTGGCCCCTCCAAGCACCACCCCTCAGGTCACGGGGTCTCACAGCACCAGGGGCGGGCACCATCGGTCAGAGAGGAGGACAGTGTTCTGAGGCCGTTCCCCGAACCAGCCTCAGAGCTGGTGCTTCTCGAATTCCGGGGTCCCGCCTCTCACTCTCGACCTGAGGCTGCTTCCTGGCTTAGGCCTCCTTCAGGGATGGACACACCAACCCTTCCCTCCCTTCAGGGTTCATCCCATGGGAGGTTCAAAACATCAGGTGTTGGTGAGTCACACATAGGGGACGGACAAGAGGGTGTCCTTCCGTGGGGCACGCCCAGGTATTCCCTCCTGCTGCCTCTGCATTGCAGAAGCCATCGACAGACGTCCTTTGGAGGCAGACATGCTGTTCATTTCCTGTACAGTCATGCGTAACGCGCATTTATGTGGCACAACTGGTGATCTGTGGGGTCATTACTGTGTAGTTGCTTTAGATACTGCCGGAATGCTGAGAACCAGCCATGCCACGCCCGCCTTACAGCGATTGGATTGGCATGCAAGAGTGTGAACGGAGCGTGGTGAGCTTTGGGCAGAACCAAAACTTTGGAACATGGGCGTTGGGTTCCGTGGCTGGAGGGAGCGTCTTCTCTGGAAGCTAACAGATGTCTGTTGGATGTTAGGCTTCTGCCGGCAGGTGGTGATCCCAGTCACTGGGCCTCCCTGAAGGCAGGGGAGGAGCCCAACGAGGCTGCAGAGGCGGGGCGTCCATTCCCGGAGCTTCTCTGCACCTGTGTGAGTGGGATTCTGCACTGGAGCTGAGCACCACCGTGAGAGCCCCAGGCACCTCTGCACAAGCTGCTCGGGTGGGTGGCTGCACCCCGGTAGATGGCAGACAGATGCTCCCATCATGAATAAATGGCCCAGATGTTTAGGCTGGAGGGGCAAGGAGCGTACACGCACCTTACTCCGCGTTGGAGAACACCCTCCTGTCCAGAAGTAGTGGACATTCACCTCTCTGTGAATGCCTGTTCCATATGCTGGAAATTCTGCCCACCTCGTAGGGTCTGGAAGAAAGAACTTGCAGAATGGTTTGGATCCAGTCATTTCTATGAGATTTGACTCGGATTGGCCAACAGGAAGCGTTTCCCACGGACGTTTCGAGGCGAAGCGTCCGCCGTAAGCACCTGGGGAGAAGTGTGCGTACCAGGTTCGCGAGAGGGTGTGTTAGCGGGACAGGGGGTCCGGGGACCGCTGTCTCTCCACGGAGGGGTGTGTCGTCTTCGCCTGGTGTGAGAAGTCAGGACCACACGGCCGAGTATCCGGCTTGAAGCAGTTCCCATGCTCTGGCGCGGGCTCCAGCGTCTGCGTGGGTATTGTGCAACCCTGCCCGCTGGCCGGGGCGTCTGAGCAGGGAGGCCACAGATCCGAGCCTGGCCATCCGATTCGGGCACCTGGGAATTCACTGAAGGTGTTCAGGAGCAGAGAAGTACAAGAATGGCAGCCTTCTGGAAACGTCTCTGACGCCTTTGCCGAGTGCCCTGAGACATCCTGGCTTTCCCTCCCTCCGGGTTGTGGCTGGGGAGCTCCATTTCGGGTGTTAGGGGAGCCCCCAGCAGCCTTCTGGTAAACTTGCATGAGATAGCCCAGGGCTATGTCTGTTGCTTACAACCCTGAGAATGTTGTCTACCGTGCGCGAGGGAGGGAGAGTGAGCCTGGGGTTCGATTTCAGATAACTGGGAATTCTGGAGGGAACATGACATGTGACAACTCAGTGACAGCAGTCTCCGTGTTTCTTCCTTGATGTGCGGCAGACGATGTTGACAAGAGAGCTCTGAGGCACAGGAAGGTGGTGATGGCTTGTTTGAGAGACACAGGTGCACCCCCAGGGTCGGGTCAGGAGACAGAGACCACACCGGTCCTTTCGGCCAAGAATTTCACACGTAAGAGCTGGAATGCTAATCACACAGCACCCCAAGGGCTGGGTGAGTGATGCCCAGAGACAGGGTGGACGGGCCCCAGAGTGCGGTGTGGCCGGCTGTCATTGGCATAATGTGGGGGAAGGCAGGTAGGAGCTAGCTGCCGTTACCAGACGGTCTGCTTTGCAGGGACCTGGGTAACAGGAAACCTCGGGATTGGCCCCTTCCTCCGTCCTCCCTGGGCCCCCAACACCCCACTGGCAGAGGCGGACTGGGGGCTGAGGACAGACCAGGGGCCTGAGCGAGAGGCGACATTACCCCCACGGGGGACATCAGACAAATGAGGAGCTTTCATGACATACTGACATTCTAGAACCCAACTGATAGGAAACATTAATAAATGTTAGCCCCCGTAATCAGTAATGGAGTTGTGGGGACAGCAACCCTTCTCGTCACGGCACACTCGTGATTCAGAGCCCGCGTCTGAAAACCTCACGTCTTAAGCCTGTTTTTGTGTATTTTTAAATCACTACTTTTGTTTTTAATGACTCTGCAGGGAATAATTATACAAATACATTTTTTAAGATCATTTATTTATTTGAGAGAGAGAGAGTTTGGGGAGGAGCGGAGTGGGAGGCAGAGGGAAAGGGAGAGAATCCCAGGCAGACTCCCTGCCCAGCATATAGCTCAACGCTGGGCTCCATCTCACGACCCCGAGATCATGACCTGCCAAAATCAGGAACCACCCAGGCACCCCTATTCAAATGTGTTCTTACGGAATTTTCAGCAGCTTAGATATTTCAAAAGTTCCCTTTGTTACAGAGAATTTTAGTTTTCCTGGACTCTGTTTCAGACTTCCCCAGAGAGAACCACGGTGCACATGAGCAACTTTGATCGGCCTCCATCCGTACAACAGCTTCCTCACCTCTTCCGGGGTCTCTACACGCCCCTCCCTCTCTTCTGCTCTTTCTGTCCTATACTCTTAGCTTGCTCCCACTACCCCTTGTATGTGTGGCCACAGGTCACCACGGTCACAGATTTAACCCTTTTATTGGTGACAAACTCCGTCACCAGGCTCCCGCTGGACAGAAATGGCATCATCTCCAACGTGGGTCTTCAGATTTTTTTATCCCTCCTTGTTCAGAGTAAACACATTATCCTCTAAAAGATCACTGGATAGCCCCACTTTTTCAGCAAAATCGGAACGTTGTGTGTCTACAACCTGGAAATAAATGGGTTTTGGTTTATTGCCTGTAATTTGCACACTAGCTTCTGGGTTGCTGTGTGAACAAGTGTGGTTCTGATACATTGAAAGATCTACAAAGGGAGGCTCCGTACATGTTTCAGAGCCAAAAAAATTCAGAGAGAGAGGAAAGTGAGTGTGCCTGGGAGCTGGGACATCAGCAGAAATCACTGTGTTAGTGGAGCTCCTGATGATCACACGGCGTTCAGGGCCATGGGGGACAGTGTGGCACTTTTCTGAGATAAAAGTGACACACTCTATACATGCTTCCTTTCATAATTCACACATGTGCACAGGGCTCCCTCCTGGGTGCTGCTGGGCAGTGCCGAGACCCTACAGACAGCTGGACAACCTGTACGCGCCCCTCACAGATCTCACGCTCTGGTGGGCAGACAGACAGTAACATGCAATGAAGAAGCAAGCGTGTCGATTGCTGGGTCTTAGGATGATTCTGTTGCTGAACCTCACGCTGTTTCCGGGCAGTGGCCCCGTGCCCCACGCCCACCAGCGTGGTGAGGGTTCCAGTTTCTCCACGTCCCCACCACACTTGGCCTTTTTCGTTCTTCTAATGTTATCCCCGTGCATGTGACGTACTGTCCCATTGTGGTTTCAAGTTGTGTTTCACGGATGACTAAGGACGTCGAACATCTTCTCATGCTTCTTGGCCATTTGTTTCTGAATGCCGCTGAATCGGTCACTTGGGAGTGATTACTTTTATTTTAGGTGAATTTCATCTCAATTTTTATTGTTTATTTTATTGTATTTAAAAAAAAATCATTCTTTTAAAAGTAGGCTCCATGCCCAACGTGGGGTTCAAACTCACGACCCCGAGATCAAGAGTCCCATGTTCTACCAGCTGAACCAGCCAGGCGCGCCCCCCCCATCTCAATTTTTGAAAAATGTTTAAAAAGCAAAGATGTTGCATATTTTAATGGGAAATATTTTGGAAAAAAAATACAGTGTTGAGGAGATCAGGGATATGAGGTGGGGAGGGTGTGGCTGGGAGGTTAAAATTTTGTAAAAGGTGGTCAGGTTGCCTTCAGTGAAGGGAGGAAATACGCTCAAAGTCTTGAAGGGCAGGTGAGTGCATGAAGTAGGTGTTTGGGAGAAGAGATTCCAGGGTGGAGAGGACAGCCAGTGCAAAGGCCCTGAGGTAGGGACCACCAGCTCACTTGGAGAGCAGTGGGTGGCCTGTGTGCCTGATGCCAGTGAGCAAGGGGAGAAGGAGTAGGGAGTGAGGAGTCAGATCACAAAGGGCCACGAGGCCGAGGAAGGACTTTGACTGTTTTTTTGTATTATTGCAATGAAAAAACCGTTGCAGCTTATAAACAGAAGAAGGACGTAAGCTGACTTCCATCTTACAAGATGCCTCTGGTGACTAAGCTGTGAGGGAGAGCTGGTGGGGTGTAGGCTGGGCAGCCGGTCAGCTCCTGTATGGCACGACTTAACCATGGGTTTGACACGGCTGAGTGCGTTTAAGAAAACATCACGAAGAAAAATAACGGGACATCAATAAAGCCCTTGTTGCAGTAAGGTGTATTTGTTTATCCTTCCCAAGGATGCTGACATTAAACAGGCAAACTCCAGTGTGTTCTCAGGAGTCACCACTCCCTGTCCTAGTCCCTGTTGTCTGATGGCTCATTCCTTTGAACAACTTCATCAATAATTAGAGACCAAGCCCAAACCTTTCCCCCATTAACTTTGATCTGGAAATTCCCCCACACTGACATTCAAAGACACACATTTGATCTTGCCTTCCATTTTGTGTTTGGAACAATTTAACTTCCTCATGTTCAAGCTAATTACTGCACTTGGAGCCCAAGACGCCACCCGAGCGTCTTATGGAGGAAAAAGGGCTCAGCAGGACACAAGAAAGTGTTTCAAGCATCTGGCAATTCATTTATTCACGTAAGAAAAATGCAGGCTGGTTTAAAGGATGAGGAAAAGAGGAAATTGATTGGTGGGTCTGTTAGTGTCACTTGCACTGAAGACTTTTAAATGGTTTTTGAAAAGCCCTTTTCGATTTCAAACCGATTGCACAGTAACGATTTCTTAGCAGATACACGTGTTTTCCACAGAGTGCATGGGCTTTCTGCATGTGGTCTGGTCCTCAGCTGGAGAGAAAGATGAGATCTGTCAAGTCCAAAGCCATCTCCAGCAAAGCCGTCTCCAGCAGCCATCAGTCACCCCAAGTGACGCTGTCAGAGATTTCTGTTTAGATTTTATTAAATGCACAGTGAGTCACTCCTGCTCAGTGATTTTCCTCTGCCTTTCATAGCCCCTTCACTCTCAAAGGCGCCCAGTAGAATTCTGACAAGCTGTCAGACACAGACAAGTCCTATAGAATTGAGAGGACACTTGGTCGCCTATTAACATCCATTTTCCCTTACTCCTGCCAGATACAAGCCCAGTGTTTTTTCAGGCGCCCACACTTCTCCCCAGTGGCCCACATGCCTCCAGGTCTAGCTCCTCCACTCCACTGGTCTTTGAGGTGCCCTCAGCCCTGGGAGCAGTTGGTCCTGGACAGCGGATGGGATGTCAGTCCCTCGGGCTGGTAAGAGGTGAGGAGACACCTGCAGGGGGCATCTAGAAAACATTTTCCTTTCTCCTGAGTGGCTTCAAGAGGTCCTGCCTCTCCGGCTTCCCTTGGATGCTGTCAGGCGAAGCTCACCAGACCAAGCCCTGTTGATTCCAGCTCAAGGCTGATGTGAGATGTGGGAGAGCAGAGGCAAAGCAAAGCCTTCATAGGGCGTGGCCCTGGATCAAGCCTGCCCTGAAGGCTGCTCCATCTTGGACTGCCTGTTAGGTGAGCTCATGAGTTTTCTGTTTGATGATGCTGGTTTAAATGGGTTTTCTGTTTCTTGTGGACATGACCCCACTCTCACAGGATTTTGGAGAGATATTGTTTCTTGTGCATACAGCACTCCATGTTTGCTGGACGGTGGCTTAGAAGTAATTTGATAAAAATCTCTTGTTAGGTTAGACACAAATGCTCCATTTGTGGAGCATGAGGGAGGGTCTGGGCTCCAAGAGGAGGCATGTGACCTTGAATGAGGTTTAGTGCTGATGACGTGTGTGTGTATGTGTGTGTCTGTTTGTCTGTCTGTCTGTTGTGTTTTCTTCCACGTTCTATTTCGTGGATCACTGGGACGACCCTGTGGGCAGACCTGGGCACTTTTCAGCCATCTTTTGCACTTTTCTCTGTTTGAAAACATTTTGATATTGAATATATATTATGTATAGTAATGAAGGATAAATTCAGACACATTTAAGATGCTTTCCAAACTGGGGGAATGGAAGATGGTGTTTGAAAGTCTGTTTAACAAATAGATGAAGGGATTGTGTGGGTACATTTTAGGTACAAAAATAAAATGGGATCAAAACCTTACTAGTATTGTTTCTGCTGCTTTGTGAAAGTGCTTTTTATTATATTTGGTGAATGCTCACCCCTTACCTGAAAAATGAGGTTTGGGATGTGTTTTGGAGCTACCTACTTTCCACATATATTTAATAGTCAGGCGGGACTTGTAAAAAGCTGTTTACTGCATTCAGTTTGCTAGAAGAATCCCAGCTGGGAAGACCAGCTCTGGGCTCTGGGCACCAAGAACAAAGGCTTAAAATGCCTGTGTTTGAGAAGATGGAGATGGTTGGGTTTAGGGGGGACATTCCTCCTTCACAGGTTTGCAAGAGCAGTTTGCTCCGCTCTTCTCCTTGCCGTTCCAACACAGATCTAGCTGGTCTCCCTAAATGTGCTTAGGTGAGCCCTGGTTTGAGGCAGGAGAGACATCGAGGGCCGCGGTATGTCAGGCTTCAGAGGGAGAAGTGTTTCAGTGCGCCGGTTTGCTGTGCTCTATAACCTTCTGGGTTCCGGACCCGCAGATCTTCTCTCGCTGTTCCGGAGGCCAGACGGTCTGCTTGGGCTCCCTCTGAGGCCGCAGAGGACAAGCCATCCCTCGATTCTGTTCTGCTGCCCATCCTTAATGTTCTGTGTCTTATGGAAGCAGCATCTGAAATCAGCCTCGTTTCCGCCCAGCGCCCTCCCTGCGTGTGTCCATGTCTACATTTCCCCTTTTATAAGACACCAGGGGCGCTGGATTAGGGCTCCCCAGCGCCAGTGACCTCACTGTAAAAATTACATCTGTCATCACACTGTATCCAAGTTAGGTCCCTTCTGAGGCTCTGCTGGTTAGAAAGGATTTAAACGTCTGTATTCTGGTGGGGACACTGTTCCGCCCAGAACGCTGGGTTCCAAGGAAATTTCAGTATGTGCTCTTAAGCACAGGGTGGGAAAGCGATGAGGTATTTCTGGGCTGTCTAAAGGACCCACTTCTGGTGGACGGAAGTTAACGCTTGGTTTAGACCAACGTGATTTATGGGTTACTCTCATAACTCATTGAAAAAGATCACAGGAAAGAAGAGTCTGATGATGGAAGGAGTGACCGTGGCTGTAGGTTAGTTCTGAGGTTCTCAGGACAGGTGCAGGGGCTGATTCTGACCCCAGGGACATGTGGCAGTGTCTGTAGATGATTTTGGTCATCGCTGCTGGGGTGCAGTGGGGTGGGGTACTGGGCACCAAGTGGATGAAGGCCAGGGATGGTATGGAAGGCCCTGCCCTGCACCCCAGACCGCTCTCAGCAAAGGCTTATCCAGCCCAAAAGCTAATAAGGCTGAGGTCGGAAAACCCAGGATTAGACGCTCTCCTCCAAAATACTAAATCTGCAATGAAATTAAAGAGGGAGATGCAGTCTAAGCGTATGGGAGGAGTGGTTTGCTAGGGACGATGCAGCCTGGAATCTGGACCATACGAGTTTTTACATGTGAACTGAGCACAGTAGAGAAAGTAGAAATTCTACCCATAATAGCCCTTCACGACTTTCTAGCTCCATCTACCAGAGGCATTAATTCCCACCTCTCAGATGACACAAGACCCCAGGCTTTGGCATTGTGTCATATTTGAACTCCACCTCTGCTGTGCAGTTATCTGCTCTTAGGCAAATTGTTCCCTTCTCCGTGTCAGTGTCCCCGTCTGTAGAGTGGGTGCGGTGTATGAGCCAGCATTTCATGGATTCCTGGCCACGTCCTAAGTGCTCTGTGTAGACGAGCAAACAACCTCTTCAGGTAAGTATGATTATCCCTGACTTTACCGTTGGAAAATCTGAGGCACAGAGCAGTTTGGTAACCCACTCAAGGTCACGTTAGATAGCCGTGGAGCTGGTGAGCGTGCACCCACAGACGAATGGGTAAAGAAGGTGCGTCTGTGTGCGATGTGTGCGTGAGTGACGGCATACCATCCGGCCCGGAGAAGAAATGGCATCCGGCTGTTTGCAACAACCAGATGGGCTTCGAGGACACTATGCTCGGTGAGATAAGTCAGACAGATAAATACCCAGGATCTCATGCCACATGTGTGGGAGCTAAAAAAGCTGAACTCACAGAAACAGACAGAAAAATGGGGGTGGCCAGGGCCTGGGGTTGCTGGAGAGTAATGACAGCTGTTGGTCCGAGAGCACAAACATCAGCTGTAAAATGAAGAAATTCAGGGGATCTCAGGCTCAGCCTGGTGACCACAGTTGACAGAACTGGAGTGTGTTCTTGAGAGTCGCTAAGAGTAGATCTTCAGTGTTCTCATCATCAAAAGCATACTAACTACGTGGCAGGATGAGGGGTTTGCTGACCTCACCGTGGTCATCATGTTGCAATATCCACGTGTATCCAGTGATCAGACCGTACAACTTAAGCTGACACAGTGTTTTGTGTTAACTGTATCTCAAGGAAGCTGCGGGGATAGAAAGCGGCAGAGTTGGCATTGAAACCCTCGCTGGCTTCTAAGCCATAGTCCTGGGTTGCTGTGACCTGCGGCCTGGCAGCTGTGAGGGCTGGGAAGTTCTGGGGACACCGGGTGCTCACCGCCGGCCCCGCACTCAGTCTGCCCTCAACCGACGGGAGCTGTGCTTAAGGGAACCTCTGCTTCCTGGACAATTTCAATTTCGTGACCAGGCAAATGCATTATTTGAAAAACACCGTGTGGAATTGCATATCATTTCAGCAAGGACGGATATTCCCCCGGAAGCCTCTGTTGGAGATGTGGAATCACAGGCTCCTTGCAGGACCTGGAGAATCTTTCTTTTCACGAAGCCACTTGGGGGCCCGTTGAGTTCTGAAAGGGCTCTGGTCCAGCTCTTCCTAAAGAGGCCGCCTGCCTTTGACGGGGAACCCCATACACGGGGAACCACTCTGGACCTCCGAGGCCCTCTCCGCTTCCCGCCTCGGGCTCTCCCTGCTGGCGGGGCACCTGTGCTCGTCCTGGGCTGACTCTGAGCTGGGTCACCGCACACGTGTGCACAAGTCAGGCCCAGCTTGGTAGAAGGGGCCAGTGGCTGCTGTCACTGCCGCTGACTCAGGGAGGAGAGCACAGGCCTCTCATCTCAGGAAGTGGGAAAGCGCAGCCCCTACCCAGCAGCGGTGTTTGCCAGGAGAGGTGTGTTTGCTGGTGATCACAAAATATTATGATCCCATATGTCCAAGCTGATCATAACTGCAGAGACGTTTGTTTTCAGATTTATCTGTGGCGCTCGTGGCTCCCGTATCATTAGGGAGCTGTTCTCGGAGACAGCGAGAGAGTGTCCGGATGGGTGGGGGTCGCTGAGCGCCCCAGGGGGGGCCTGGGACACTGGGATGGTCCTTGCGAGGCGGGGCTTGTTTCATTGCCGGTTGGTTGGCTGGTGGACAGATTCCACTACTCATCCCGTGGTGGTGCTGAGGGCTGATCACTGGGCTGGTGAGTGAGTGTGGGGCGGCCTCCTGACCTCCTGCTGGCAGGCCCCGACTCCAGGCCAGGCCCTGTTCTGAGCCCCATCCCCAGGATGCAGGGACGCCCGTGTGCTTACATATTTGCCACGGCAGCCCAATGAGACAGAGGCTGTCGTCACCCTCACTTTTCAAGAGACCAAGTCACAGGTGCCAAGCTTGCTGGAAGCCAGCCACCAAGTGGACAGAGGCAGGAATGGGGGATGCGGTTTGATGCTGGCGTCTGTGACTTTTTGTTCCCTCATGAAGGTGGATGTTGACCCATAGTTCCAGGGTCAAAACATGACCAAAGTGTATTTTTTATCAATCTCTCGCGGTAGCTCTCTGAGTCACCTGTTGCCTAAATTGATGGCGTAAACCGAATTTATTGTCTCGCTTCTGAGGCTCAGGCCTCCAGGCGTTATGTGGCTGGGTCCTCTGGCTCAGGGTCTGCTGTGGGTTGGTCATCAAGGTGGCCCCTGGGGCTCGCTCACCTGGCTGTGGGTGCTTCCAGACACCAGGAGTCTTTGCAGGGGAGGCAGCTGCTGGGTGGTCCCTAAGAAGCTCAGGCTGTGGGGCTTACGTCTCACACAGTGACTGCTAGTGTGTGGTGTTGGGTAAGGGTTCCCTCTGTGGCTGGGTTTCTCTGGTGATGAGATTTGGATAACGACAGTGCCCTCCTGTCATGTCTTGTAGATTAGGACATGTTTGAAGGAAAGCTGAGAACGGTTCCTGCTTACGGGTTCGTGCCTGCCAGCTGTTACCCACTTCTCTGGGGAGACAGAGGGCAGAGAGGACGGGATATAAGGGGACTGTTAGAGAGGGAGGGGCTGCTGAAAATATTCTCTGTGTCATTTGGGGGAGGGGGAGGGTTTAATGTCACGGAAGTAGGCCTGTTAGTGTCTTGAGGAGATCTGAGTACATTCCACGCCGTGCTCTCTGATCCAGACGTTCTGGTCAATGTGGCTTCACCTGCTGGGCACACGAATGCAGCCTGTGTTCCCTGGCGCTTTCCTCCGGCGCCTTGTACCCCGATCCACAGAGACAGGCTTGTACCGACAGGGGGATGGGACACACGTTAGTGCACCGGGACTGCCGAAACAAAGTCCAAGGTGGGGGTCAGTGCTTAAACAACAGAGGTTCACTCTCCCCCAAATTCTACTCTCCTCTGGCGTGACCTCGTCTTGACGCGTCATACCCGCACGGGCCCCATTGGAAAAGAGCATCACCTGCTGGGTTTCCGGGAATCAGAACTTCAGCGTATGGATTCTGAGGACACGACTCAACCCACTACTGTGGCTCTCACCATTTCATCTGGATCAGGGCACTGAGCTTCAAAGAGCAGAAATGACTTCTAAGCCTGTCCGTTGAGTGAGAGCTGGCTCGCACTCTGCATGCGGACCCTGGAGCCCTGGCTCCCGCCCTTCCCGTCCGCTCTGCACCCTTCTCCCTCCTGCCTGTGTTCCCAGGGGGCTGACCCCACACGCCCACCAACCCACGGGGCACCTTCCCACCGGGCTCTGCTGCTGGGAGAAGCTGGGTTCTTCTGTTCCGCTTCCTCCCTGGGGGTGTGTGTCCTGGCAAGTCCCCTGCCCTTGTCCCCATGGCTCCACCTGGTCCCCTTATCTCACCAGGCAGGCTCCCCACTGTGCCCGAGCTGCACCCAGGCCACCCTCTTCCATACACTTCCCTCCTTCACCGTTCTGACTTCGATCTGCGGGAGCCATCTGTTTTCAGACAGCACCCTGATTGATGCTACCCCCGAGGCTTCAGTCATTTGTCTGAGACAAAGGGGAAGGGAAAAGGACGCGGAAAGCTGGGATGGATTCAGGTCTCTGCTGGCTTCTAGAAGCTGCCCTGAGTCATCGGCAGTGAATTCATCCTGTGCGAGCAAAGTAAAGAAGAGGTCTTTGTCCTGCTGCTTCCTAACCCTTAGCCGGTTCCTGACCATCCAGGGGCAGAGCACGAATCTATGCCCCCAGGCCAGTCCTGCTCTGGCGTGATGAAAAAACACACACACACCAAAAAACCTCTGCATCTGAGAAACAGAATCTCTGGAAGCCAGGAACCAGAGCACAGCAGGCCTTGAAACCTTGTCAGAATCAAACACAATGCTGTTGATTCTGTTCCTTTTTTCCCCTCTTTTCCGAAGTGCGAGGGGGCAGACACACTCACCTGCGGTGCCCTGCGGTTGCCATGGCAACGCCCGCCTGTTCCTGTTGGTGCTGCTCCCTCTTTGTGTGCCGTGGTGAGCCTGGCTCCCGGCGATGCGTTCTGCGAGGGTCCCTGCACTGTTTCCTTTTGTGACTACCGCTCTAAACGGAACCAGATGATCCTTAAGTTCTGCCAGACAGGGAGCATTATTTTCAAGATCCCAAGCAAACTCCCCCCTCAGGTGTGTGTGACTGGCTTTTGCACAAGCAGCTTCGTGTCCTTGCTGTTTTCTAGAGAAATCCTTCCAAGGTCAAAGTCATAAAAAACATCGTAACACCTCTCGTGAATCTGGGGTGAGCCTCCTGGTTGAGTAGCTCACTCTGCCCCCTTAGATCATTCTCTTGTTAAATTTTAAGATGTTTAAACAACCCCCCCCGGGAAATAGATATATTTACACTTTCATTAATTGCCACTTCATGTATTTTTCAGTGATATAAGCACCCCTGCCTCAAATGAAGTTCAGTTGTGCTCAGAGCTGCATTTATGATCCCGGGGTTCACTAAGCAGAGTCCACTTCAGAGGCTCGAGGAGACATATTGAAGGTCATTCTTTTCCGAGACGGCAAGGGGTGTGTAGTGTGAAACCCACGCTGTCCCTTAGCTCAGCCCACAGCTCTAGAACCGGAAGCCAGCATGAGCTTTTGGAAATGTATTCTTTTCCTGCTGACCCTTTATGCTGAATCTGTGTTCTACAGAAGCTGCTTCCTGGTTTATCTCCACGGAGACAGGCTGAGCAGAGGACAGCAGACACAGGACAGCAGTGACCTGCCCACTCTGTGCAGCCAGGCTGCCCGTGCTCAAGGCCTGGCTCAGGGAGGCTCTGGCAAGCTGCTTACCCTGTCCTGTCTCATTTTTCTCTCCATAAAGTGGAGGCAGTGATGGCACCTACTTCATATAATCCTTGAATAAACCAGTGTCTATCAAATGCTTTATTCTTGAGCTTAAGTAACTGGCATTAAACCACGAGAGTGAGGTCCATATGGTCATGTTAGGAGAACTGTATAGCGCATCCATTTTCCACAAATGTCATTGACAAATGCAAGATTTCACATCTAGTTTATATCCTTTCTCCTTTTTTCTTTTCTTCTGGACCTCAGGAGAGTCACAGACGATACCTGAATGATGGGATAGAATGGTAATAACTTGTAGCATTTTCGCGAGGACTTGGTATGTGTGAGGCCGTGTAACAAGTGTTTGATCTGAATTAGGCCACTGGGGCTCCAGAAAAGGCCCATGAGTGGATAAGAACTGAGGGAAATCAGGCTCACAGGGAATGTGACCAATCCAGGATTGTCCAGCTAGTAAGTGGTACACGGAGGTGTGAAATTAGGATTGCTGTATCTGCTGCCAGACTCCCTATTCTGTATTATTACACATATTTCTCTGTTTTGAGAAACGATGGATTAACCAACTGTTCCCTGTTTATATTTGGAATACAGCCGGCCCACAATAAGAGCTGGGTGTATGAATGATTATTGATGCCCCCTTTCTTCTTGAAACTTGTACTGTGACCTCATAAATCTGGAGCCCTTAAATCCCATATATTGTCAATATTCTTAGATCAACCACCAACTGAGTTAATTTAAGTATAATTTTCTCCCAGTTTCTCCATCCTGGTGTTTGGGGGAGAGAGAGATTTTAGCTGAGGTCCCAGAACCACCACTTGGCAGCTCCATGACCTGGGCTAAGTTACTTAACCCCTAGTGCTTAGGTTCTGCATGTGAAAATTGGGATAATGATATTACGCATATTATAAGATTGTTGTAAATATTAAAGGAATAATGTAGGTGAAGGGTTCGACGTGGCAGCTGGTACAAAGAGGCATTCAGTAAGTGTTAATTATTAAAATATTAACGTTAGTTGGATTTTATCAAAGGCCTCTTTGCTGTGGAGATAGCTAAATATATGTTGTCCCACATTTATCTCTGTGTTTTGTATGAATCCGAGATGATCTGTACCACGTACTCTGAGATAACTTGTCGCGGAATGCCACGGCCTTGCTGATCATCTGGTCAGCACCTCGGACAGCGTGCAAGGCTCTGTGTTGCTTGGGGTGCACAATCTCAGGTTCAGACAAAACTAACAGGATACTTTGTAATCGCTGACTTGCCTGCTGACTTTTCTATTAAACTGGGAGAGTCAACAAGTTGATCTGTTATGAAAATAGGACTTTTCTCTGTTAATTCCCAGAGTCAAGATTAATGATGCCCATTTCTTCATCAGCTCCCCAACAGCCTTCAAGATGTCATATTTTAGCAGAGTACTGTTTTGGAAAAGAGCACTCTCATTATTGCTCTAGTCATTATCTTCACTGACATTATTATTTCCCATTACATTTTAGACACAAATCTTGTCCTAACTCAACTGCAGTTGTGTAGTTGTCTTGGAAAATATATTAATATGCTAATTTTAATTCATGAATTTATTTACTTATCAAGTTACTTTTGGAAAGAAGAGATAATTTGTGTCAAACGTAGTTAGCTCCTTATGTCATTGATGCATCAAAGAAAAAATTCTTTTCTTTTTTTTTTAAACCGAGCCTGTGTAGACTGCCCACCTCCCCCACCCCCAAATAACAAAAATTATTCCAGAGAGTAGGACCATCATCAGTTCTTCGCTAAGCACACAAGCCTGTTGTTATCCTTTCACTGATCAGAAGCTCTCTTATTGATTTTTACTTTACTGCCATGCCTTAGCATCATGCCAGTGAATACATCTCATAGGTGTTCAGACAATTAATAGCACAAACAACTCATTACCCAGTTTAACCCAGGCCTTGGAACCTACTTTAACAGCAGTTTAATGATTCATGTAGTTAATGTGGGATCTGAAATTACTGGATGCACTTCTGTCAGTTGGGAATTTTCTTTTAAGCTTGTCATTCATGCTGAATTCTAACATTAAGGGAAACTGCCAGACTGTTCAGTTTGTTGGGGGTGTGTGGTTAATGTTTGAATAAAATGATGTAGGTTAACTGGAATATCCCTTTGTGGAAAAGAATTGACTTTACCTGGAAATCTCACTTGAAGCATGCTCTGCGTCTTTGCAACCCTGGGGAGACCCACTGGAAGGCTTACATATTGAGTCCCTGCTCTGTTTTCTCTGGTTCCCATCTCCCCTTACTCTATCTATGAATTTCCTTCTATCAAGAATACATACTTCTGTGAATTGGACAGTGATGACTCATCACTAGCCTATCATCCTTACAACTCACTACTGCACTAGCAAATTTTATTGCCAAAGCAATAAAATAAGAAAACCAATTAAGAAATATAAAAATTGGTAAGAGAATTATCACTGCTTGCATTCTATTATCTTTTAAAATAAGAAGCTAAACAAAAAATTATTTTTTAAATTCACATTTCTTATCCTTGCAACATCTGAGTGCCTATAGACATGTACACATGAACACAGGAGAGAAGTGAGAAATGTTTCATATGAATCAAACCATGGGAAACATCTTGTGGGGCCCTGGGGGTGAAGTCACAATTATATAAATTTTCTTCCTGGTATTCAAGCCCCTCTCTGATCCCAGCTTACTCCCACTCACCTCTGCACACTGGCTGAGACTCTGTTTTCTGAGTGAGGCTTGAGCTCTCACACCTGGAGCCACCACTCAGGCCATCCCTTTTTGTAATTCCTGCTCCACTCAATTCCATGTAAACCTTGAAGACTTTAGATCAAGTTGTATCTTCATTCATTTGTATCCAGTCACTCACTCAATAAAAACAGACTCAGTGATTTTTGTGCATCAGGCCAGGTGAGGATCAGAAATGAATTCGAACACTGCCTCTGGAAGGTCACTTTGCAAGCCATCCTTTTCAGTGTGTGCACACCTGCTTTGTTTCCACTGAACATGCTGCATCCACTTTTCACTTCAGTAATCACTCACGTTCAACCTCTGGTGTCCCTTACATCCCATATACATCATTTTAAATGTTACCCATATTTGTGGACTCTGTTCTTTCAAGCAGACCACAAGCTCCTTGAGGACACAGGCTACCTCTCACATCATTTAGAATCTCCCACAGAACTTAATACCTTATCTTAGGAGCAGTAAGAGGACCATGCTTATTTGTGAAATCATGGACTAATTGGCAGAGAATAGCCCATGTTTTGACAAGTGTTTTATGGTTTAATTTTTAAAGACTTATTTTGGAATAAGCTTAGACTTACATCAGCATTACAAAAATAGTAGAGAGTTCCTGTGTCCCCTTTACTGAGTTTATCCAAAGACTGCACCATTCGTAACCAAAACCAGGAAGTTGGTATTGGTACAATACAGTTAACTAGAGCACAGATGCTATCCGGAATTATTTTAATCTGAGTTTAAAATGTTCAGCCTGTTTTCATCTTTTCTGTGGTATCATTCCTACCATTATCCAAATACAAATGTTCCCGAGTTTTTGTTTTTGTTTTGAGAAGGAAAGCCTCTGACCACCTTTACATGGCTCTCTGCATGCCTTTCACATTAAACTTCCCAGAGGAGTGAGTTGGAGGTCCCTAGGAGTTAGAATCAGAGAAGCAGATCATACAAGGACATTGACACAGATTTGGGGTAAACATGCATCTTTTCTTTTTTCTCTTACTTTCATCCAAACATAAATTACAGGCACACTTGGCTTAAGAAGTACTTGAATGGCTTTGCTGTCATTGTGTGCTGTGTTACCTCAACATTGTAGCCATAGATCAGGAATAAGGTCAAGTTCTCACACTAATTTAGAAACTCACAAAAGTGCCCCTCCCCGCCCCCACCATGGGCACAGGTGCCTGCTTAATCTGCGTATTAGAGGGAATATTTATTTGGATCTGAAGGTGCTCATTGTTGGTTTGGCTTTACAGACAATGACAAAATCTCCACTGGTCTAGGGTTACATGTTTGAACTGGCCCATCCTCCCTCAAGTGGAGATGATACCAAATACAATGTACTCTACTAGCAGTCCTTATAAGCTTCCTAGACTGTTTAATGAGGGGGAAATGAAGTTATTGGCACAGATGTGCAAGTTTTCTTAGAGGTACTTTTGGAGACTCATTAGCACCCACTCAACTTTGCTAACATCCTGTAGGAAATAGCCCACCCCAAGCTGCCACGAGAGAGCCAGTATCGCAAGAGGGGTCTTACCTGATTAGAACAAAGTCCAAGAGGTAAGATGGGAGACCGCAGCATCCACCCCAAGAAAGGGCAGAGCTGGAATCCTAAGGGCAGTTTCATAGAAGTGAGAGACAGCTTGTTTGAAAACATTCTGTAGCCTCATCGACCTGAGATCAAACTCTTAGCTTGTGCTGTGGAATTGCAATAAGAGACATTGAAATAAATACATAACTTCTAAACCAGCTACCAAGCCACTTCATGCCATGAAGTGCTGGCACAGGTGGGAGACCAGAAATTACCGAGATCAGGAAGGTAATGCAGCACCCTGCCTCAGTTTACCTTACATTCCAGAGCTATATCTAGGACCCGTGTCCAAATTCTTAATGTCACGATGCAGTGGAACAAGTCAGGTTTCTCGTCTTCTATGACGTGTGTCCCTGCTTCCGATGAGAGTGGTTTTCAGGCTGAAGGTTCTCGATGGTGGCCAATCACTGGAGGGTGGCCAGGGCAAGTCATTCTGTCAGCAGTGGCTACAACCCGAGACATGGTTGTCTTCAGCCTCATTACCGGAAGACCCGTGCAGCGTCAACAGCAGAATAAAGTCATTCAGTAGGACAAAGGAGATATAAGGGAGGGATTCGGTCTTTCTCTGTAGACATCTCCTGGTTAGCAACCTAAATGGTTATTTCTTTAAAATAATGAGTTTCCCTCGTCTCTCTTCATTGAGAAGAAGAAAACAACAAACGGTGGGGACCGGGAAGCCATTTGGGCTGTTTTCTGCCATCAGGCTTTTCTCAGAGATCCCCCTGGCTGGCATCAGGATAGAGTTACCGAGAGCCATTTGGGAACAGTGCATGATGCAGACACGTCTGGAATCTTCCCCCTTTCGGGGTTGACATGAGAGAGTAAATCAGGCATTTCATTTCCCTGTTGCAGTGGGGAGCGATGTAATCTCCCACAACTTGTTGCCAGCTCAAGATTGCTTCTGTTGGGTTTTATTATGTCCCAAGGCCTCCAGATGGAAACTGCTGGAAAGCAATTTCTGAAGCCAGCGTTAGCGTGAAATGTAGACCTTCAATTAACATGATACTAAGTCCGCTAACAGAGTTATGAACTGGGATGGTGGGGACACAGCCTGCCTTTGGCCTCTGCATTACAACTGGAGTTTGTGCCAGTAGCTCAGGCGTGCGTGTTTCCATGTGATTGGGGTCAAGAGACATTTTCCCCATAATTTGGCCAGAAAACCAACTATACTGGGTAACATTAAGGAAGCTCAAGGCTTAGAGAATCCTTTATATATGAATATACAGAGGCTTAAAAATGTTTTTTCTTGGTCTGCTCTTCCTGTTCATGAGCCCTGAGGATGGTTATAGGGAAATATGTTCATAATCCGAGAAACATGGCAACACAATGTGGTAGCAGTGGTATCCTCAGTGTTGGGGGGACAGTGGGCACATGCAGTGGACCCCAGGAGTTGGGGGGGTCCCATGCTGCAGTCCTGGTCCAGCAGGTATGATTGTGGGGGGATCAGACTGCTATAGTCAGCACTTCCAGATTTTTAGCAGAAGTCAGTAACTCAGATTTCTTTTTAATGTGAATTGTTTTGATTTTGAAATTTTGGCAGATAACTCCAATTAAAAAAACAAACAACCAATTACAAAAAGCACGATGTGGACTAAGATATCCACAGGCCACGTTCAGCTGGTGGGTTGCCAGTCTTGGCAACTTAGTTTTGCCCAAAAAGGAGGTTGCCTGAGGAAATAATAAAAAAAATGTTCATGTTTTCTTAATCTTTGGCTGAAGAAAGACAGTTGACAGGAGGAAACAAGGGGTGATTGTCTGAGTGCTCAGCAAGATGTTTCCAGGAGGAGACTGTGTCCTGCCAAAGCCCATTGCTTACATGCTTCTTATTTCTCTACATAAGCTTTGTTCATTTTTTTTTCCTACCGTGATGCTGTGCTAAAAAATGAAACTAAGTCCTTTTTGATGAACCCTAAATCCTGCAGCTTTTTGTTTTTTTCACAATATCATAAACTAGGGAAGAAGGATGATGGCACGGTGTATTTTTAACACCTATGGGGGAAAAATTAAGGCATCACATCCTCACCTGTCTATGCTGGTAATAGGGTGACATCGACTGCTAGTACGAGATGGGGGGGCATGTCTCGTAGAAGCAGGCTTACTCACAGGGGCTGCAAAGTGGCACTTTCCTTTCCTCCCATTGATGTGAAATTGTATGGCTGTTTTGAATCAGGCTGGCTCGGCTCCCACACCTTCCCAGCCTGGGTCTGGAGGAGCACTGTCTGATAGCAAAACAGCCACAGATAAAATTTTAAACTTACTTGTAGCTGCGTGACAGAATGTAAGGACAAACAGGTGAAGTTAATTTGAATAATACATTTTTATTTAACTGAACCTAACTTGCATATTATCACTTCATTAATGAAATCAACATAAAATAGTTAATACTTTATTTCACTTTTTTTTTTTTTTGCAGTAATTCTTAAAAATCTGGTGTGTCCTTTACACTTACAGCACATCTCAGTCAGGACTAGCCACAGTGCTCGTGCTCAGTGGTAGGGACAGTGCTAGTGCTCAGTAGTAGGGACTAATGCTCAGTAGGGACAGTACTAGTGCTCAGTAGCCACAGTTCCTGGGCTCAGTAGGGACAGTTCCTGGGCTCAGTAGGGACAGTGCTAGGGCTCAGTAGGGACAGGGCCCTAGCAGCCGCCATGCTGGACAGCAGAGATTTGTGTGGGACTCAAAAAGGCGTGCTGGACCAAGCTTGACATTGTGCTGGCTCCTAGAGAGTCTGTAAGAGAAGGTTTTGCTGTTAAGGACTTTGTAGTCTTGTGGGTTGTTTTGGTTGTTTTGTTTTAATTACAAATGAAAGAGTCAGAAACAAAGCAAAGTACATACAGCTCAGTGCCAAGAATCCCTTCCTGCCAAACCTGCTTCTCCCAGTTGCTTCTGAGGCAAATGCACCTCCGGAAGCCTGAAAACATGCTCTGGGTGGCCGTGTGGTCACTGCCCCAAGTCACGGCTCTGAGGTTCAGGGCCTTTTGGGGGCCATACGGTCACTCTGTCTCTGCTGTCACCAGGTAAACTGAGGACTTGACGGCAGAGTGTGCCTGGCACAGACTGCAGATCAGACAGATTTATTTTAGGACAATAGTTTATGACCAAAGGAAATGCTTCTGGTGTTTTAAGTTTTAGAACAGTGACTTACAATATGATCTTAATTTTGTACAAAAAATGAGCATTAATTTTCTCTCACCTGGAGAGAAAAAAGACGCGGCGGTAAATACAGCTTAATGTTAAGAATGATGTCACCAAGTGGGAGAAATACAGCTGATGTTTCTTTTCTATTATTTTTCTAGGCTTCATTATTGTTTTTAATGAAATTTATCATTTTATTTTTTTAAGGATTTATTTATTTATTTATTTGACAGAGATCACAAGTATGTAGAGAGGCAGGCAGAGAGACAGGGGGAAGCAGGCTCCCTACCGAGCAGAGAGCCCGATGTGGGGCTGGATCCCAGGACCCTGAGATCATGACCTGAGCCGAAGGCAGAGGCTTAACCCACTGAGCCACCCAGGCGTTGCTGAAATTTATCATTTTCAAAAAGAAAATTGTTACATATACTTTAGTGCCCTTGCTCTGGCTTACTATCTACAGGTCTTCAAAGAAAAAAGAAGTAATTTATTCATTTATAAGCACATGGAACTTTCTCTAAATTGCTCTTTAGTGTGTATGTCAAATTTTCTAATTTTCAGAATGGCTTCATATACATTGTGTCATTGAGGACCCAAGACCAAGAAGGATTTCAAACACAGGAAATGGACTTGGCCGGCGAGCACTCTGTGGGGTTAGCAGGCAGGTCCTGGCCTGCTTCTAGGGGCTGGTTCCAAGGACAGTTTGGTGTGTCAGAAACTTTGCCATGCTTCTGTGGGCTGCTTGGTTTATCTGATAGCCCTTGGGCCATGCTGTTGGTGCACTTGCTGGGTGGAAGGACCTTCCCTGGCTGGGCTGCCTGGTGTTGAATGGTGTTCTTGGCCCGGGGTGCTGGGCTGAATGGTGTCCTCCAAAAATTCATGTCCACCAGAACCGGTGAATGGGAACTTATTTGGAAATAGGGTCTTTGCAGATCCAATTAGTTAAGATGGTCATGTTGGAGTGCGAAGTGGCCTGAATCCACCTGACACTTGAATCCCTGGTGAACTTATGAGAAGAGATGCAGGGACACGCAGGGGACGATGTCAGGCGAGGGCACAGCCAGAGGTCGGAGCTTATCAGCTGCAAGCCAAGGGGTGCTGAGAGCCACCAGGAAGAGACAAGGAGGGATTCTTGCGTAGAACCTTCGGAGGGAGCAGGACCCTGACACACCTTGACTTGTACTTGCAGCCTCTGCAACTGATTGGTTATGCTTCTGTTTGAGGCCGCCCAGCTGTTCCAGCTGTTGTGCTAGTTATGTTCGGAGATGCGGCTCCTCCTGGGCTGGGCTGCGGACTGGGCTGCATTCTCTCTGCTGGTGCTGCCAGACCACCCGGTGCCTCTAGGGGTCTAGCACAGGAGACTTAACCAGGATATTGATGATACAGTGTTGCAAAACTAGAAGAACAAAAAAGGAGAGTGGAAGGACCCCATACATTAGCGATCGCAGGAAGCAGCCACCTCCCTGGGACCAGAGGGCAAAGGAAAGCTGGGCATCACTGGAACCGAGGAGCATGGAGAGTGGGCTGTCTCAGCATCTGGCCCCCCTAAGAAAATGGGGTTGTTCTATGGTGACCTCCAGGCTGGGAGTGTGGAGCCTGTGCACAGGCTTTCTGGGGAGTGTTGCTCCAGTGAGGCTCTGGGCTGCCTGAGCTGGAGGGCAAGAAGGAACCTGGAGAGTGGAGGCTCCACCTGCCACTTCCTGCCAGAGCCCACCACCCCCACAGCCAGGGGAGTCTGGGAAATGTAGTTCTTAGTCTTCCAGTCTGAGCCTTGCAGCCTGACGCCTGGCAGAGCCTTGAAGGATAAGCATGGGGTGCAGAGACTGGAGGCAGACAAGCCACGTTATATTCTCATGTCGTCATCCAAGCCCTGAGGGATGGAAAGGTGAACACATCAGCTCCATTCTGTGTCTGAAAAAACTGTGCATCTGTCTGCTGAGCCCTCCCCACAGACTGGTCACCGACCAGGGTCTGAAGACTAGATTGCTGGCTTCATGGGGATATTGTTTCGGTGAATTAATGGACAACAATGACAGTGCAGACCATGATTTTCTCTCTCTCTCTCTCTCTCTGTGTGTGTGTGTGTGTGAGAGAGAGAGAGAGAGAGAGAGAGAAAAGCATCCTTATAAACCAGTTTTGCTCCTACTGAAAATAGAAAGGCTGTTTTCCCCTTTTGCAATTTAAAAAGTCCCCTTGGAGGCCTGGGGTCTCATCAGATGAAATTCATCGTCTCTGACATGAAAGAGCATTCAAGTCCGGTCACGTTCTGGAGCCCCAGGGAAGCTGGAGGATGCACGCGCCTCACGCAGGCTGCGGCTTCGTGGCGCTCACCTCTGCCTGTGGGTATTAGGATATTCTTGTCCTGCAGAGGAAATCCTTTTTGATAAGAACGGGATCATTCCTTTCGTAATTCTTTGAAACTGTGTAGTTCAGGGACCCCTCCTCATCCACCACCCTCTTTCCTCAAATTATATTTGCCAGTTTCTTTTTCTGCAACAGGATTCTCTGTGTTTACAAAAACAAGGGATTAAGCAGATACTCTGCAATAAAAATTCACGTGATAAAAAATTCACGTCGGGCCCAAAGAGCACCCGAGAATTGAGGGAGTCAGCTAGGAATTTAGCGGGGTCCTTAGGCTGGATACCTGCTCTGGAGGGCGCGTGCACACGCTGGAGGCCTCTTCCCTAGGTCCTAGTCCTCTCCCCTCTCTCCATCCCCTAATCCTGTCATCCGGTGAGGCTGCCCACACCGTCCCTGCTCTTCCACATCCATTCCCCCCTTCTCCTCTTCATCTCAGGGTCCTCTGCTAGGTCCCACCTTTCCCTTCTCTTAACCCTTCACTGCTTTCCACCTTTGGAATCTTTGACCTTTGAATAACACCCCAGCTCCGCCAGAGCCCACACCTGGCCCCCTTGCCTAGCGCGTGCTCTTCACTTTTTCTGTCCTGGTTTGCTCCGTTTTCAGCCTTTGCTGTGCTGTCCCTCCACCTGGCATGCCCTCCGTGAGATCTCCACATGGCTTGCTACTTCTCCTCGTTCGGTCTCTGCTTAGATGACCTCATTTTCTAGAAATCACCGTTTCCGGCTCTGCTGCTCCACATATACCATGCTATGTAGGAAAAAATAAAGAAACAAAAAATATGCAAATAATATATATCCAGAATATAGTAGAAATATAGTAGAATACATATGTTCTCCCAAAAGCTCTATAATGATCAGGATCTTTATACATGAATTAACATGGCTGTGTTCCAGTAAAACTTTATTTACAAAAACAGGAGGCAGGCTGCATTTGGCATGTGGGCCATGGTGTGCCGGCACCTGCTGTCAAAAGCCAAAGAAGATCATTGATGTCCTTCCCCATAGGGGCTGCAGAGCCTCAGGCACGTCCTGGGTTTATCACCCTCAGGTCTCAGCCCGCCCAGCACCCTGCCCCGATTTCCTCCCACTTCCCATGATGCTACATCCACACAGCAGTGGCCACCCCCTCCTTCCCCCGTCAACAGATCCAAGAAGAATGGGAGGGAGAAGCGGCGTCAGAGAGCCTAGCCAGGATGGCACAGGGAGCCAGTGGGACACACACCTTGCTGGGTGCTCAGGGCCCAGCCCTGCAGTGGATCTGCAAAGCTCGTGACTCGCTGTATCAGTGCGAATCCCGCAACATCTATTTTGCTACTTCAGAAAACATGCTTGCTTATTATAGTTCAGACATTGGGGAGCTACAGGCTGGACGCTTGGACATGCAGGACAGCGCGGAGGGGCGTGGCGTGCAGCAGCCTACCGATGAAGGGCCGGGGCCAGCCTTCCGCCCAGGGCTGGGGGCTAGGGGGCAGCGTGTAGGAGGGAGAGCACTGAATGCATGGGTGAAAGTCGGGGCTCTGAAAAGGGTCAGCTGTGTGAGTTTCCTTACCGAGAAATGGGGACGGACAGTTGGGGGTCAAAGACGAAGCCGTGTGTGTTTATTGTTTATTGTGACCAAATGGAAATGCAGATCCATGCTGCCAAATTGTCCAACTTTTTTTCACCAGAAAGTATCAATTGTTGTTTTTTTAAAACAATTTTTATAAAATTTCTTATTCTTAGGGGCGCCTGGGGGCTCACTTGGTTAAGTGTCCGACTGTTGGTCTCAGCCCAGGTCTTGGTCTCAGGGCTGTGAGTTCAAGCCCAGTATTGGTGCCATGCTGGGTGTGGAGCCTATGTAAAATTAAAAAACAAAAACAAACAAAAAAAAAACACAAGTAGGCAGAAAGGCAGACAGAGAGAGAGGAGGAAGCAGGCTCCCTGCTGAGCAGAGAGCTGGATGTGGGGCTGGATCCCAGGACCCTGGGATCATGACCTGAGCTGAAGGCAGAGGCTTTAACCCACTGAGCCACCCAGGCACCCCATAGACTTTCCTATATTTAAATGTTGATAACCACTTAGATATTTTGGGGCCACATAAAACATTGTGGTTCCAGTCCTCTCCCAGGCCCACATTCTGAGTTATCTCCCTCATACAAGACCGTGAGAAATAGAAAAGTCCAAACTTGTTTCACTTTGAGGGATGCTATAGACATTGATTTTGCTTTTGTCAGCTTTTGGGCTGGCGACCTCCTCCATGAGTGAAAGCAGCAAATTTGTTGACCGTTCCATCCGGAGAGAGACAGAGCATTAACGAGCTCGCTTTTAACTAGCAAAGCTTTTGCCTTGAGTCCAACCTGAGCAAGAGGAGCAATTTTAAAAAAATGACCTGGGCTTAGTTCTAAGTCCTCGTGCAGCCCCTAATGACTTCTGTGTGCTAGACAGAGAGGCAATCTCCTTTTCTCTCATCAGAAAAGATCGGCATGCTTGCTCCTGTCCCGTGGCTGATGAATTGAAGAGAGGGAAAGATTTTCTTTTGCAGTTTGAGATGCAGCCTGTGTCCACCCTGGGTGGAGAATTCTGCACGGGGAGATCAGAAACTTACATTTATTTTCTCCCTAATATGTGCCAGGATCTTTCGTGTGGACTGGTTATTTCAATCTTCCCAACAACCCCGCAAGGGTATGGGTCACGGTGCTCATTTCTCCTGGTGACATTAAGTAAGCTGCTGACAGCACACAGCTAGGCAGCGGGAGGGAGAGCCGAGGGCCTCCAAACTGAGTCTCAACCTGCATTTTCTAGAGCTTTGCTGACCTGGTACTTTGGGCCTGATCCAAGTGCCTTCTTCCCAGCCCCATGCCCTGTGTTGGGCACTGCCAGGGGCAGAATGGGACTCGGGCAATGTAAGTTCTGCTCAGAATGTCAGTGATAGAGGCAGGAAGGAAAACTTCTGGGGCAAATCATGGCCTGATCCCAACATTTGCAGACCCATAGCCCTGTTCACACTGCATGTAGCTACAGCCAGGACCAGGATGCCTGATGGCACTGGTGTCCCATCTCAGGATCCCGTCAGGACACGACCCTGTACTCAGTCACCCTGCCAACTCAGTCCATCCGAATTTGCCAGACTTTCTCAGTGTCCCCTTGTTTATTGTAACCTGGACACTTCCAAACAGTGTTGGCCAAAGCTCTGATGATGTCTCCCCCAGTTTGGGATTGTCTGACTCTTCTCATGGTTAGACTGGGGTTATAGGTTCAGGGTGGGGGGAATCACAGAGAAGAGTGCCATGTCTCCTTGGGGAGGTTGGCCTTGCTCATGTGGTCGACCCCGTGTCTGCCGGGTTTCTCCACGACAGATAGCTATCCTCCTCCCACGTTCTGGTCTTTGAAAACAGCTCAGAGTCCAGCCCACATGCAAGAGGAGGGGAATTAAGCTCTGTGTCCTGCAATTTTATTTGATTTAAAGTAACTTAAATTGAAAACGCAACAGCCAATATGGCGCCTGCCTGGCTCTTTGGCACAGACCTGATGCATCTTGTGAGTTAGGGCCCTGTCCTGGGGCTGACCTGGGGGCCACCACTGTGCAAGCCAGTCAGCCTAAGTGCCCCAAATAAAGTCCAGACACTGTCATGTCATTGTGGTGTGATGGTGACTTTTTTTTTTTTTTTTTTAATGGTTAACTAAGACTTCCAAGCCCTTCTGGAAACTGTTACCAGAGGATTCATAAAACCAAGCAAGAGCTTGGTCCTCCTTCTGGAGCTTCTATTTTGGGATCTATTGAGCCAATCATTGTCACATATAGGCAGGAAAAGTGTCAGCTTGTTCTGGACTGCTCTGCATTTCAGAAAGCGGTAACCACAGGATGATACTGTTTTGACCCGCAATTATATGAAAGTAGGTGACAATGTCCCCTCCCCGCCACAGCCAGTCTGTCTTTATCTGTCCCATTCTCCCACACACCCCTGGTTCTGTCACATGACTGTCCCATGCCTCAGTTTCTCTATCTGCAAAATGGATACAAACATGTATCCAACATTTGCAGACCCATCGATGGGCTTGCTGCAAGGCATCAATGGATTTTTCTGTGTGACGGTGGCTGGCTCAGTGCCTGGTGGGACGTTAGTCATGATTCCTGTCATCCCAGAGTCACCGTCACTGCTGGCCTCCCAAGATACGCTATTGATTAATACGTTCAAACCATTTCACTTATACGCTAAATGTCATTTTTTAAAGGATCTTTATATCACTATTATGACATGAAAACCCGTATTGCCTATTATATATTTAATCCAACTGGAGGGATATAAAATAGAAGGCCGTCCCTGAAGTTCTGGGTGTGGGGGCCTGCCCATGGCTCAGAGCCTGCGGCCCACTTTCTGTTTGCAGATGAGCTGACCCAGGAGCTTGTCTCAGGACCTGCTGAGACGCTCTGCAGGGGGACTTCCAGGGCTGAGGACGGGGGTAACTTTGCCAGGATATGAGACAGTTATTTCAAATGCCAGGTCCGGGCACCACCTAAAATTATCAGAGAAACACACTCGGTTTGGGAAAAGCTTAGCTAAGTGACTCTGCGGGTGGTTTGGCCAACTCACTTGCAACCTTTCCCTGAGTCAGAGACCGCAGGAGACATGGCCAGGCTCAGACACTCGCCGAGCAGAGACCCTCAGAGTGCCGTCTGGACTCCACGCTCTGCTTCCGTGCTCCCGAGCCCCAGAGCATGCGGGGTGACAGCTGTCTGTCTATATTCACAGGGGGTGTGTTGCTGGCAGTGGATCCTTGCTGGAGCGGGATGTGGTTCACTCAAGAGGGAGAAGCAGGGTGTCGCTTTACTCTTCTAAAAATAACCCTTGAGTTAAAGGAACTCGGGGACACGAAGTTCAGAGAAGCAAAACGAGTAGCATCTACTCTTTGATCCAGAGACCATCTGCCTGCAGGTGGGACGGTCCCCTTTGAGAGCTGGGCACTGGCATCATGATGGAGGGGACTGGGAAGCTCAGAGTCCCCCGTGGAGGGGAGCCTGCCTGAGGTCTGCTCCATGGAGGGGTGAGCGTGACTTGGCCCAGCTGTGGAGCGGAGCCGGTGAGGGGTGGCCCATACCCAAACGGGTCTCAGACAGGCTGTCTTTAGTTCCCAGCTTTCTAAATTGGAGAAGTTTCAGCTCAAACTCGTTTCTCTTAAAAAGTAGAAGAGGTGGTGATGCTTGCCCACGTTCACTGGGGCTGGGGCTGGGTAATGGGACCTTTCCTCAGAGGGCAGACACCCTTCTCTTTGCCCCAGTCCCAACCACCTCTGACCATCAGCCCCGGGTTGCTGCATGTGCCCATGTGACCCCAAGGCTTTTGGGGGCAGCTTTTTTTTTTTTTTTGAAGAGTTTCAAGTCTTCTCTGTAGGGTCATCTCTGCCAGAACTTCTGAAACCACCATCCCTTGACTTCTAGAAGAAGGGAGCTATGACATTGGTGAGGTTTGCTATCTTGGTACATCTGAAGGGCGCCACTATGTCCCACTGGCATGGCCAGCATGGCGGATGGGGAACCATGGGTGCCACAGGTCGCTGAGGACATGGGGATACCGGACTCCCAACACTCCTTGCTGCCCCAAACTCTCTGGCAATTTCTACAAAACCTAGATGCACGCATAGGTCATCGTCCAGCGGCTGCATCCCTAAACAAATCCTGGGCACCAAGAGTTGTGTTCAGGAGTGTTCTTTGAAGCATTATTTTTAAAGGCTCCAGATTGGAGTCAGCCTCGGTGTCCAACAACAGCTGAAGAAGAATGAGCGGATTTTGGAATACTTATGCGCGAGATGAGGGGTGAAGTCAAGCAAAGCTGCTGTTTCACACCTGTGGATGAGTCGTGGACAAAATACTGATGAAAATATCTAGACCCCAGAAAGATGTTTCCATTCCGTCCCCATCAAGCTAACGAAGGGGCATAACGACTTTGTGAAGCTAGACGTCTCAGTGGTGGTTACCTTTTGGGAGCGTCTTGACTGGGAGGAGACAGGAGAGAAATTCGGGGCAGCTATAAATGGTTTATTTCTCGATCTGGACTGTGATTATGCTGATGTGAGCACTTTGTAAAAACCAGCAGAATTCTATGTCTGGGATTTGTGCCCTTTTGTGTATGATGCTCTGTTTTCATCAAAAAAGTTAATTTTAAAATATCCAAAAATGGTGCAAAAGGAATTTGGTCCATTTTCTGTGGCATCGGATGTACCACAGGGAAGACAGGTGTGGCTCTATAACTAAGAACATATTTTCTAACACCTGGGGGACCCCGAGTCATAAGGCAAAGTCTGTCGCTATTAATGGAAGTGGTCTGTCTTTGGGGAGGGGAAAGTCTGCCTTACCAAGTCAATGTCTGGGAAATGTGGAGAGCTCCTTGTCTGAATTTGCAGCCTAACCCTGCCTCATTGGGACAGATTGTAGAAGGACCATTTTCATTTGCTTGTATAGCTCAAGGGTTTTGTGGTAAAGAATTTGAGATTTAGTGGCTGGAGAGAGAGTATGGCTGGAGAGAAAGTACGGTTGGAGAGAGAGTATGGAGCTCAGAATCTCTCTAGGAAGTAGTGCCATATTGTGACAATACTGATAAGTCATCTCTTGCAAAAGCAGAATGCTTTTTTTAAAAAAGGCACTTAAATATTTTACGTTGCTGTGTTACTTGTAGAAGGATCCTAGGAGGCCCATCCTTTACATTAACTAAGTTATAATTGATAGGTTTTCTTTCTCATATTGGCAGCTGGCAAGCTCAGTACTTAAATGTGATATTCAGTCCATGGGTAAAAATCTTTATGTGACTTCCTGGGCATACATTTTTCTACATATTGTTCTTTTTATTTTTAAAAAATCACTATTCTTCACTGCCTTATTGCATATTTTATTTTTATTTATAAATATTATTTATTGATTTGAGATAGAGCAAGAGAGAGAGAGAGAGAGCATAAGCAGGGGAGCAGCAGGCAGATGGAAAAGTAGGCTCTCCAGTGAGGAAGGAGCCCAACCAGAGGCTTGATCCCAGAACTCTGGGATCATGACCTGAGCTGAAGGCAGCTGCTTAACCGACTGAGCCACTCAGGTGCCCCGTATAAATATCTTTATTACAGGCATCTTTGAATCCTTTTTTTTTCTTTTTTGAGGTTAGGTAGGATGCAGTTTATAAAATAATTTGCATTGTATATGCTGAACAAGTATAGGGTAGAGACGCGTTCTATGCAGGGATTCAATTCTAAAGTCAGCATGTTATGTCGAAATCACATATAGGAAAAATGACCCTGAGAGTCCCCTTGGCAGGAGCTGTATTGGAGATAGACCTAGCAGGGGCTGGCCTTTCCCACTGGAATTGGAGAAGACTGCTCTCTGTTGGTTGAGGACCATACATGGTGGTGGTTTACTTCTGGGGACTGGTTGTCCCAAGAACCCTCAGGGAAGATGCTTGTGGACACATGGCTGGGGACATATTTGCCTCACTTCAGGCTCTGTCTCAGGAGGAATGGGGGACACCCTTTGCAACATAAAACTCACCGTGTTATGGTGAATGATTCAGTGGTGTTTAGTACCTTTATGATGTGGTACAATTACTACTTCTACCTCGTTCCAAAACCCTCTCATCACCCCAAAGCAGATCCCGTGCTCATTAACCGCCACTGTGTACCCTCTCCTCACCCAGCCCCTGACCACCGTCAGGGGGCCTTTTCGGTCTCATTTACCTGTTTTTGACATTTCATATTAAATGTATACAATACGGAGTATTTTATGACTGGCTTCTTTCATCCAGCGTGTCTTTGAGGTTCATTCATGTTGTAGTGGGTGTCTCAATTCATTCCTTTTTATGACTGAATAGTATTCTGTTGAGTGGCTAAACTGCATTTTGCTTATCTGTCTATAGAGGCTGGATATCTCGGTTGTTTCCATCTTTTGGCTATTGAGAATAGTGTTGCTCTGAACATTCATATACGAGTATTTGTTTGAATACCCATTTTCAATTCTTTGGGGTGTATACCAGGAGTGGGATTACTCTGGTAATTCGGTTCCACTTTTCTGAGGAATCATCAAACTTTTCCATAACAGGTACACCATTTTACATCTGTACCAACAGTGTAGGAGAGTCCCAGCTTTTCTGTCTCCTGGGACAGGTGGCATGTTAACGGTTTACCCTTCCTCTCCCCTTGCTCCCCAACCTCGAGAATCCTATGCAGACGAATTCTCATAGGTTCAACCGCATTGTTTTTGGTGGAGAAGAGCTGTCTTTGGGGGAGCCTGTGTTCTGATGAGAGTGACCAATGGGAAAAAAGCAAATTTTTGACTGTGACTTATTTTCATAAATAAGTGACTGTGTTTATTTTCCATTAGTAGGACAGAGCATAGGTTCCAAGTAAATGCAAGTTGATGAAATACATTTATGGAGAGAAGCTTTATTTAAAATTCAGATGTTTCTCTGGTTCATAAGCTTACGTTAGAACCTGCTTAGCATGTTATATTTTTCCACTTGAGCTTGTCTCTAACCCATGTTAGAAAAATAGCTTTTAAATAGCACAGTGCTTCTCTGTAATTGCATTATTGGCATATGTAGTATGCCTGAATGTCACACAGGTCTGGAAGTGCGTATGTCTGTCGTAGTTAAGGCAAGTGCACATTTATAGATCTTCCTGAATAAAGAAAAGAACTCAGAGGCTTGTCTCTCTCCTCCCTAGACCTGAGCATTATAGGAAACCAGATACAGTTGTTTCAGTAACCGTCTGTTTATTGCCATAACAATCTCTCACATTCAAATGGCCCTTCCCAGTTTTCCAAAGTGCGTGTCTATGCATTCTGTCTTTCAAATCGACACTCAGTAGGTGTTAGAATTAGGCCTCAAACCCATGTCCTCCAGGTCCCAGTGATTTCTCCATATCACGTGATGATTAGCCAATAGTCCTGGCGTTGAGCTTAAGGGGCAGGAGTTGGGTCAGGACCCCAGACAGCGTCCTGGAGCGCCCCATGGACAGCACCATGGACAGCACCCCGGACAGGGGCAAAGGACTCCTTCCGTTCTTCTCCTCTTACTTTGTTTCAAAAGCTCTCACCCCCAAACCCCTCTTACACATGCGTACACACATGTGCACATACACACACATGCAACACACATGCAATCCCTTCTTCTTCCAAACCTCCATCCTCCTAGCTGTGCCTCTAGGCAAGAACCACTTGTGAAGACTTTTCAGAAAGAAAAACACATCCCAGTGTTGACTTAAATTATTTTTAGTATCTGTTATTATAATTGATAGTCATTACAACCTGATTTTACTAGACTTGCATATTATAACTACATAGTTTCTATATTATACTCAAACTTATTACAGTGGTATATTTATAATTCGTAACATAATTACATGTGCCCAGTGATAAAACTGGTTTATAAAATTTTTATAGCTTCCCTAAACCATTAAAACCAAAATGAATGAACATATTTGAGAGAAACAAATGCATGAGGACAATAAATTCCAAATTCAAACTTTCTGTAATTTAATATGTCAGGTATTATTTTTCTTAAATATTCCTTTATAGAAAAGATAGTGCCATTTGGCAGTTGGCTGAATGTTGATTCACTGTTCCTGCCACTGATCTTTCAATGTCCTGCAAACTCTTTCTTTTTTTCCCAAAGATTTATTTATTTGTTAGAGAGAGAGAGAGAGCAGGGGGAAGAAGCAGACTCCCCGCTGAATGTGGAGCCTGACGCAGGGCTCAGTCCCACAACCCTGATATCATGACCTGAGCCTATGGCAGATGCTTAACTGACTGAGCCATCCTGGTATCCCTCAGGTCTTTGATTCTTAAGCACATAGGAAGTCATTTGTCTCTGTCTGTGTGACCTTTGTTAACTTTTCATTATCTCAGGTCGGCAATTTTATTTCCCACCTTGACAACCTGCCTTTCTGCTGTCATAGCATACATGACCCTGTACCATGGGGCCTGGGTCCCTGTTGGCCACACCTGTGAGGAGGGGCTGTCTCTCACTTGCTGTTTCCAGAGCGCCCAGGGAGCCCTGTGCCTGACACGTACACACTGAAGGATGTCACTGAAGTGAAGGGGACTGATAAGTCATGACAGAGTGTTTCCCACGTCTTGGTTTCCCTCCGGGGAAAGTGGTCATCTTACCATTGAAATGTGGCTTTAATTACAGCTCATGGTGCAGGGAGGTGGCCTTCTGAAGATCCGGTGCCCCTCACCTAGCCCTAGAGCTGCTCTCGGGAACCTGGGGGGACGCTCCAGCCACACCTCCCCGTTTGAGGCAGGTGTCTCATCTTAGCTTGTGAAGCTGTAAAAAGCCTCCACAGACTGGGCAGCAGAAGCTTCATCTTCTCTCAGTCCAGGCGCTGGAATTCAGGGTGCTGCTGTCTGGTGAGAGCTTTGCTCCTGGTTCCTGGGTGGCCCCCTTCAAGGTGTGTCCTTATGTGGCCTTTCCTCGACGCACATGCAGAGAGCGCTCTCCTGCCTCGTCTCATAAGGGCATGGATTCTGCTGGATGAAAGCCCCACCTTGTGACCTCATTTAATTACTTACCTAAAGGCTCTGTCTCTGAATAAAGTCATAAGGTGAGATTAGGCCTTCAATATCTGAATCTGGGGGCACAGAGTTCAGTCCTTAGTGGGTGGCCAAGGCAACAGAGGAGGTAAGCACAAGTGGGCAAACTTATCTTTGGTGACCCTATATCTTCTTTCTCTTCTCACACACAGGGAATGCACCCCCACCCCATCCTGCCTACACCTAACACCCCCCGACCTCACCCCACAGATCTTTTATTCTCATCAGGTCTGACTTTTTTTTAACAAAATGCCCAATTTATAAGCTAACTCAACCTGTAGACATATCTGTTATGGGAAGGAGTGCACAGTGTATGTTTTATCTGAATTAAGAGCCAAGATTTAAAAACAGGGATGTTTCAGATAGAAACCCAGACTTCCAGCTCCCAAGAACCAGGACCAGCTGGGTTCCCTTCCCACTTGCTGGAGCCGGATTGCCATTCACCTCTTTAGATGGGCATGAGCATTTCCAATCACTGCATTTCTTATCACTCTAGAATATCCTTCTTTTTGGGCCAGCCTACCCCATTATGTTGCCTGCTCACTCCCTGGGGTGTTTGAATTTGTATGCTTGGGTCCTTCTCTTTCTCTCTTATTGTTATCAGAAATTATTCTTTTCTCCTATATTTTTGCTTAAGAGGAGATAAAAAATGAAATAAGCCTATTCCAGATTAATGCATTAGTGGATATTAACAGATCAAAATACTCGGTGTAACTGGCTCTTCCTGCAGTTGCCATTTGAGGGAGGTTCTCTGGGTACAGGGTCCCTGTGGTCCTCAAATCAGATCCCAGAACTCTGGTTGGGCCGGCTGGAGCTGGTCCTAACTTCTGTGTATTCCTCTAAGAAGTGGAGTGGAGACCTTTGCTCCTCTTCCCTTGTGTGCTTGAAGACAGTCGGATTCAACAAAGCATCCGTGCGTCTTGGTTCTTACAGGGCAGGCCCTGTCTCACCATGCACCTCCTGTTCGGTAAACCTGAAACCCTCTGACTCTGTTTGACTTCACACACTTTAAAGGGCTTAAGGCTCCCCTGTTCCCATGGCGATGCTCAGACCCTCCCGAGGAAAGCAAATCCGTGAAACCCCTGCAGAGTGAGCAAATACACTGGTGCTGGCCTTGCTCTCTTCACGCCGCTATTTCAGGTCAGGAGCGCAGAGCTAGGGGGTGATTTCATGCAGTGGTGTTTGGAAAGTTCTTCATTATCTCCGTCCTGGTGATGTGTGAGTCACCAGATCCTCGTCTTCAGGCCGTGGGTGTGTGTCGTCAAACTCAGATCCCGGCTCTCAGATGTGGTCCCGAGTCACCAGTGCTGCACCTGCACAGCCGGGGACGGCAATGGGGGCATGACTTACGCTGTGGCACGGAATGGTGCATGTGCACCTGGCGTCCGAGGGGCCGGTGTGGCTGGCTGCTCACCCTGGGCTGTGGAAAGCCTTGCTACTCAGACAAGAGTGTCAGATTATATTAAATCTACCCTGTCCTCCTCCTCCTCCCTCTCCTGAGAATTGTCATAGCCAGTGCCACCCGCGCCTGCTGGGAGACTCATTTTGTCGTGTTGCGACCACAAGCCCACATCTTTTGGGGGCCTGCTGGTCTCAAGCATGCGACCAATACACAAGGTGATCTGTATTTTGCTTGGTGGCATTTCTTTGGTGGTGCTGATTAATTCAGAAAGGAGCCCTTTAATTGGAGCGGGGACAGCATCCCCAGGTGGGCAGCTCTGGTCCTGCACGGTGTCAATGATGAGAGCTTCCAGGGTAAGTCTTCTCACTTCTCAGCATCTTAATAGGATCAGAAGCATGAACAGCAGGCATTTTCTGAATCTTCCCCTAAGTTCTGCAAATACATGCATGTCAGGGTGGCCTTGGGCCCATTATGACAAGGGGTACCGTCTGCAGTGACTGTAGTACGCAGGACAAGACCACAGGAGCCCCCCCCCCCCAGCAACTTGCCCCATCGCCCCCCGCCCCCAGCTATCTCTAGGCTTTCTCAGGGGGTAAACAGCAAGTGCGGATAAAGCGAGGTGTCCATAAAGTGGGCAGTGAGTCCCAGTCTTTGCAGGCTCACACTGGTATCTTCTCTCTCCTCCTCGGGCCTTTGCTGGGTGTTTCTGTCAGTGAACAGGCTTCTTTCGGCATCATTACCCAAAGCACTTTGGCACCTAGCTTGGGTATTTTGTGATGATTTCAGTGTAGGTTGGAGGATTGTTTCGGGATGGTTTTGTTTATAGCAGCTGCCTCTGTGCGGTTGGCTTCTTCCAGGGGAGTGGGGGAGGGGCAGTAAACTAAGTGGTGCCCGAAGTGCCTGTTCATGCTTGGACCGATGTGGAGAAATGCCGTCCTCCAGACAGGGGGGTGGGTCTTTCTCTTGGCATGGGGACACCATGGATCGGTGCTTCCTGGACAGGATTTAGGTCCTGAGCTTGTTTTCTTGGGAAGATTGATTTCATCAGGTTAAGCTGCTGCCCTCGAGTCACTGAGAAGGACTATAAACAAAACAAGTGGACGAACCATTTCTATAGCCCCCAGATAACTGGGTGAGAGGGCCAGCACCATTCCCCTTCCCGATGTCCCTTTCCTGCAGCCCACTCTCCTAGGTGCAATGCAGAGAGAGGAGATGTCGATTGGTGGTGGAACGTGGGAGATGGGGAGATATAGGCAAATGTGGTGTCTGCGGTAGGGAAGGGATACCCATTTGAGCCAAGATCGTGTGCTCAGGGTTGTGTGAGAATTACTGCATGGTGTCTCCACGCCTCCCGGTCGGGTAGTAGGCACTTTTACATCCTTAGATCTCAGAAAGTGTGGAAGTGTCAGACAGCCTACTTGAGACCACGCAGGTTGCAAGGGGAAGACTAGAGGCTATAGTTCAGCTGTTTGACCTCAGAATCCATACTCCAACCCCTAGGACCTCTGAGTGTCTCCTCTGATCCTCTGAGATATGGCTGTGTTTGTTGACTGCCGGGAATCAGAAGTCTCCAAGGTCAAGACTCGGGTGTTTCGATGAGTACACCAACCCCCTTTAGATCGCCAGTGTTACGGAGAATATCTCCCAAGGAAGCAGTGTGATGGCCACATGATCAAGCTCGTTCCTGTAGGTGGAGGAATCATGGTTCCTGGAGCAAAATACCACTAGTACGGTGTGTGGCCAAGGCATGTGGCATTTGCTTCCTTGTGTTTTATCACCATGGAAATGAGGCAGGCACCAAAGAGTGAAGGAGCTCCTGCTGATGGTGGTGGAGTGGAAGGGATGTTGACCAAAATATGGGACCTGGGAATAGCCAGAAGGAGCCTCCTTCCTGGGGGAAAGTGTCTGAATCCACAGGACCCTGCCCCTCTCCTGTTGGGAGGATGAATGAAACAAAAAACCAGAGCACTCAAGGTATGATAAAGGAGAGTTGCCGGATGAGTTCAAGACCCGAGGGAGTGACCTGAAGGATGGGGTAACAGGGAAATGGCAGGCTTGACTGCTGGAGGCTGATGTGTCGCCAGACGCCTCCTGCTATGGCCGTTCGTTGTCTCTGTTGCCTCCTTCTTTTTCCTTTTGGATGGATGACCTCCCTTCTTTCCCCTTTGGGAGAACCCTCAGTGTACTTACTGAAGTCATTTTCAGATTGCTTTATTATTTTTATTTCCTCTGGAGTAAATGCATCCTGATTATTGATTTTATTGGATCTGTTCAGTACTGTGAGGTGTTTTTTTATTCATTTTTTAAAAATTGTTTTGGAATTTCTATTTTCAGACTTTTCTTTAATGGGGAGTTTTACCTCCAGCTTCTCTTTCCGTGCTCAGTCCCACCCACCCTATCTGACTGACCTCCTTGCAGTGACTACACCACACCCCAGTCTCGAATTAGGTTTTATTACCTAATTCCCCAGTCTTGAATTAGGTTTTATTACCGGTAGCTCAGTTCCCACACTAGGTGATATTAGGGCATAACCCAGGGCAGACACCGAGCCAGGGGGCTGCTCCCTCTGCTTCCCCAGGTGCATTACCTCACATAAGCTAGAACTCTGGGCAGACATCAATTACTTTCAGCTCTCTTTGCTGGCTGGGGGCTGGGCCAGCCTCAGGTCAGGCACTAAGCTCTGCTCAGATCTCTTGCCTCATGTGGGAACTCTGCGTCCCACATATACTAGAAAACCAACCCAACCAAACCTGGACTCCCAATTCTGTGCCTGTGTCTGGGTGGAGAATCTGGAAGGTCCCAGAGTCCTGCTTGCCACTGGGGCTCTAGCCATTCCTCATCCTCAGAGATTTTAACCTCATTTTTGAGCAGGACAAACCCTTCAAAATTTTCTCTAGCATTTGTTATGGGAATGTGTTTGGAGGAGTGTTTGTGAGGAAAGTGTCAGGTCAGAGCTTGACTTAACAAGATTGCCTCATTGGGATACAGATATTTAAAGCAGGTAAGGTCACCACATGTTGGGGTTGATTTGTTTGCTGGGAACCTCACGATGTACTTAATACATATTATTTCACTGTATCCTTGTAGCATCATTGTGGAGCACGGTTACTCCCATCTTATAGACAGGACACTCACGGCTCGGACGGAACAAAGCAGCTCGCCCCACATCACACGCTTCTGCACTGCAGCATCACCCCCAACCCGGGGCTACCTCCAAATCGGAGCTCTTAGCCACCAGGCCCTGCCACATCCCTAAATCCGGGGGGTCGTCTCACAAAGCTCTTTCCTTCTGTCCTAGGAAGATGCACTGAAGGATGCCGTCCAGCGGCAGCACCGCCTGAGACCACATGATGCTGGCCTTCCCGCAAGGGCCTGGCAGCCTGACAAGGTAAGGAGGGAGAGAGTGGCGGCGGGGTGGCAGGGGCGTGTCGGGGCCAGAGGACATCACATAATGCCACCCAGTGCGTGGGTGGCCAGCTCCTCGGTCACACCTCTTCTGTTCCTTCACGTGATGCCTGCACAAAGCACTCAGTGGTGTCGCGGTCAGTGTCCACTGGTGATCTCCACCTGGAAGTCTGTTGGGATCGTGTCCTTAACAAGGCCAAAGCAGACCCCTTGGTGTCCCCCAGACCTTCTCATTCCAGTCCTCCCCCAGCTTTTATCAGCCCCAGTCCGTGGCACTGCCATCCACCCACCTGCGGGGGGCAAGGTGCTGGGAGCCATCTGGATTCTTCTCTGACCTCACACCTGCATCGGGCTCGTCCACCAACAAGCCACGTCAGACCTCCCCTCCCCATCGTCTCCATCTCTGTCATAGCCTCCAGGCCACCACTTTCTCCATTCCCGAGGCCGAAAACATCGCTTGTCCCACCTCCATGGCGTCCTTAGTGATAGGACCAGCTGACGAAGCTCCTTGGAGCAGCCTTCCAACGCCTGCCATAAACGAGAGTGACGTGCCTCCCCATGGCACCATCTTGTTCAACCTGACCTGCCCATTTGCCATTGACTTGTGAGGTTCTGGCCACTCTGACGTTTTTGTCGCTCAGTCCACCAAGCTTGTCTCAGCACTCAGTAAGTTCCTCTGCTTAGAATCCTACCTTCTCACCGTCAAAGACCTGCTGCCTTCTTGGCACGCATTCCGAAGGGTTACCTTCTCAGCAAGGCTGTCCGTGGCTGCATGATATGTGCCCATTCCTCGCTCCTCCTTTGGTCTCCGTGACCTCACTGGTTTTGTCTTCTTGTATCTTTGATCACGTAGTCGATCACGCATCTGCAATTCTGTGTCCATCTCCCCACTGTGAGAATGCCGGCTCCCAGGGAGCAGAAGCTTTTGCTGTCGTATTCACCCGTGTGTCCCCGGTGGCCGTAACAGCCCGTATCGTAGGTGCTCCGAGGGGACCAGTGGGTGGGGATGACTGACCAGCAGACTGTGGTTGCTCGTTTCACAGCCACGCGAATGCATACCTCAAAGAGTTCTAACATCGAGTTCTAACAGTTCCCCCCAAAATGGGAACTTTCTTGATTTGACACTTACTTTTCTGCCTTCCGGTTGGCCAATTTTTAAAAAAATATGTGCTTTTCTGAAAATAACAAGGGTTAGTAAGGATGGGGAGAAATTAGAACCCTTGTGCACTGTTGATGGGGTGGGAAATATGGGGCAGCTGCTGTAGCAAACAGGATGGCGGCTCCTTAAAAGATCAAAAGTAGAGCGACCGTATGATCCAGTCCTTCTGCTTCTGGGTGGATACCCAAAGGAATGGGAAGCAAGGCCTGGGAGAGAAATCAGTACACCAGCGTCCCGAGCAGCGTCGCTCACACTGGCCAGAAGGCAGAAGCCGCCCAAGTATCCTTCAGCGGCTAAGCAGAAAAAGAGACCGTGGTCTTTATTTCCGATGAAATACTACCCAGCCTTCAAAAGATGGACATTCTGATACCTGCAATCACATGGATGAACCTTGGGGACGTTATGCTTGGGGACACAAGCCAGTCCCAAAAGACAGATGCTGTGTGCTTCCACTCGGGTCCCTAGGACCTAGATCCTCAGAGACAGAGAGTAGAGCAGTGGGAGCCACGGGCTGGGAAGGGAGGGCTAACGTTTCGTGGGGACAGAGGCTCAGTTTGGGAAGGACGAAGGGAACTCTGGAGATGGATGGAGGCGATGGTTGCACAGCAGTGTGACTGTCTTGTGCCACCAAGCTGTATGTTTTAAACTGGCCTGGAGGGCTCGATTTTAGGTGATGTGTATTTACACGATTTTCTAAAGAGCTGTGTGCTCAGCGTGTCTCAGCCCTCGGTGTAGTCCCTTTCCCCCCTCTCCCACCAGCCCCTGCTCTCTCTGTGTTCTTTCTTCCCAGATCTGCTCTTGGGAGAGGCTCTGATAAACTCAGTCCCACTGAAGCACGAATGCCTCAGGAGGCTTAGCGACTCCCTCTGCCCGGGACTATTTTTACTTAAGCAGGAACAGAAACGTGAAGTCGCGCTGGTATTTCAGGCAGCAGGTGCAGGCTGAGAATAGGGCTGGTGGGAGGTGGCTGCAGGGCCCGTTGAACCTGGGATGGTTTTCTCTCTTCTGCTCGCCCCATGTGCACTTCTATCCGCGCCCAGGCAGGCCTTCTGGGCTGGAGTGGTGCTCGCAGCTTGGCGAAGGCACTGAGATGGAAGAGAAGCAAGGGAGATGGTCCTGCCCGGGGGCGTCCGGCGTGGCCGCTGCTGGTCAGCAAAGGGTTAGAGTCAGAGCCCTTGGGCATCACCGCCCAGGCGAGCTCTCCTCTCCTGCACATGCTGCGTGGCTGTGCCCACGGGCAACCCAGCTCCCGGAGGACCCTCACAGAACCCAGCGTGTTTTCACTGAAGGTCGGAGACGTCTTCCTATGCTGCCTCTCTGCCTTGGCCTTTTAAACAAGGCTGTGAGGCCCAGCCATGAGCTTGTATTCCTTTCTGCTCTGGAGAGGTGTGTGAGGGCGTCCAGTGACTCACCCACACGGACGGGAATAGCAGGGCTTTCAGAGAGAAGGCAGGGAGACTCAGCCATGGGCTCTGCCCTGGCCCTCCTTGCACTCTGCAGGCTCAGGGTTTCTGCCCGGTGCCTGGGCTGGCTGCGTGAGAGAGAGAGAGAGATGGGGGCGGGGATGGGATGGGATGGGGTAGGGGGGGTGGAGATAGGAATAGGGATGGGCACGGGGCGGGGAGAGGGAAGGCATCAGAAACAGCAGTTCTCACCAGACTGTCCCTGGGGTGGGTGTGTGTGTCCCAGGGGGCATTAGGGGAGGCGAAGAGGCCGGGATGGTTCCTGTCGCTGAATTAAGTATTGACCTGCAGAGCACCGGATTTGTGGGGGGGTGGGCATCCCTACAGAAACACAGGGAACCCTCCTGGTTCTCAGGGTGAGGTCTGGAAGTTCCCAGGGCCCTCATCTGAGTTTGGCTTGGGGTTGCAATCTGCTTCTTAGGGGCCCTGATGAAGAGAGCGGCACTAATGACCCGGGCTCGTAATTACGGAAGCAGACAGATGTGTAGTCTCTGTCTTCCCTGAAGCTTGCCCGGAAACAATTGCCGCTTAAGGGTAAAGTCCGATGTGGGCTTCCGTGGAATACTGGGTCAAGCTCCCCCGGGGCAGGCCCCCCCTGTGCAAGGAAACGAATGAGCTGGGGACCCAGGACACCATGCAGAGAAGCTGTTTGATGTCCTTCCAACGGGCAAACCCCACTGTTAATTGATCTCAAAAAAGTCATTCAGGTGTCCCATTTGCCTGGGTCCAAAGGGGCCTGCGAGGCTGTCCCTGAACAGGGCAGCAGTTCCTGTGGTAGCCGGGAGGTCGGGGCACCTTCTCGGGGAGCGACCGCTGCCAGATGGCTCGGGCTGCTTTTCCACCTGCTGCCCCTGTGGCCGCCACCAGCGGAAATGAGAGGAGCGGCTGGATGGGGAGCCCCAGGCTTCACATGCCGCTGGGTCTGCGTGTGGCCAGAGGGTCCCAGGACAGCAGGAAAACCCGGTGGTGCCTTGTGCCTGCAGCCAGGTGGCAAAGTCCGTCACCTGTGACCCCGTCACCTGTGACCCCTGCCTGCCTTCTGGCCAGAAATGTGCACGTGGCTGGAACTCTGGGTCCGGTCCTGAATCCCTGGTATGGAAGGCGGTCGTCCCGCTCATCAGCTGATCTCCCTCTTCCTCCGAGGCGAGGAGATGACGGGCGTTCCTAGGGACAACGCCCGCGCAGGCATCTGGGGTCTGTTGGGCGAGGGCCCCTGGCTGGAAGGAGTAGACCCAGGCCCAGGGCTTACGCCTCTGTGTCATCTGTCCTTCCTCAATACAAAATCTTCTCTGAGTGAACGCAGCTTTCCATCGGTTGGGAGCAAAGGAGGCATCGTCTGGGCCCCTGATTTTGACCATCTAGGAACTTCTATTTCCTATCTGTGTTTTTTTGTGAGTCATAGTTTGTATGTCTTAGTGAAAACCTCTTTATGTCCTTTTTGCTCTCCTGAGACTTCTTTCTCCATCCCTGGTTCGGTTCCCAGAGGATGTTCTAGTCCAGTGCTGGCTGGCAGGGGTAGGGCTGGTCCTACTTCCCTCCTTCCTTCCCACTCCCACCCCCCAGGAGCGCTTTCTGCTGGTGGAAGGGACCAGCTTTGAGCCCTGGCAGGGGCGGCAAGGCCCAGGGAACCGCTAAGCTCCTGGGCCTCTCCACGGAGTCTCCTGGCGCCCTCAGGGCTGGGACGGCCTCTGGGCAGTGAGGGAAGGCTGAGTGCCTGGTGAGGGGCCCCCCCGGGCTTCTTACTTGGAGCCGTCTGCTTCTAGGAGGGATTGGTTGCTATCAAACCAGAAAGAACACCTTCTCTGGTTTGGCTGTTTGGGATTCTTTCCAGCTGCACATAGCAGGGACCCGAGCTTGGTGGCCTGAACACTCGGGGGCGTTACTGTTCTCCTGCAGCAGTATGTCCTGAGCCCGGGATGAGGCCGTGGCTCCTGCACCCACCACCCCCCAACCAGGGCCATCCTGCTTGGGCCATGACTAGTGTGGGTTTTTTTTAGGATTTTATTTTATTAGAGAGAGTATAAGCAGGGGGAGGGGAGGCAGAAGGAGAAGCAGACTCCCCGCGGAGCAGGGAGTCCAACACAGGGCTCGATCCCAGGACCCCGGGATCCTGACCCGAACAGATGTGCCACCGAATGAGCCACCCAGGTGCCCCGCGCCATGACTGTTGTGATCTCCAGGAAGCGTGACTGGTCCATCCCTGTGTCCTCACTATTACTACAAGAAGAGGAAGAGACAAGGCTTTCTCAGGAAGGGTTGTGTTTCGGAAGGGCGGCTGCCCTCAGAGATTTCGGCTCCGTGTCACACGGAGTCTCCACCTGGGTCACCAGGCTGCCTGGCCTCAAGGGTCCTGAGGCGTAAGTGTGGGCAGGCTGCGTCCCTTGAGGAAAAGAAGCCATCTGCTCACCTTCTCCAGCTTCTGGAAATGCCCACAGACCTCAGCTCTTGGGCCTTCCCCCACCCAAAGCCAACAGAACCACATCTTCAAAAATCGGCCTTTTTCTGACCCTGAGGCTCCTCTCTCCCTCCTGTGAGGACCCTCATGATCCCACTGGCTCCACTGGGACTGTCCAGGACAAGGCCCTTGACTCAGTCACCTTGGCAGAGTCCCTTTGTTGGTTCTGGGACATGGGCGTGGACATCTCCGCGGGGTCATAGTTCAGCCCACCTCAATCCCCAGCCACCCTCTTCACTCACCTCCCCTCACTGCCAACACACCTTCTGTCCATCCTCGGAAAGACCAGACGGATGACCTGACTCATTCTGATAAACATACAGGGGACACTATGGTGAATTTTTGGTCCGAGAAATCCCGAAATCCTGGGAGGAGATGAGGTCTGTTAAATGCCAAGAACTCCTAGACCATTCCTAGTTGTCCATACATCCCTACCTTTTCTCCCTCATCATCCTCCACTCCCCTTCAAAGCACTGACTTCAAGACCAATACAACATGGGTTTCCCCCCAATATCATCCCTTTCTCTTACGTTACTACAGTGACCTGCAGTATTTCTAGGTACCACAGCACAGCATTTTTGGCTCCATGTGGGGTGTGCTGGGGTTTCGGGCACCCACGTCCATGCTAACCATCCTGTGCGACATTCCTGAGGGAGAGTGGGCCCAGCGCCTGCCAGGGGTCGCCAGACACACACGGGCAGGTCGTTATGGTCCGTGCTGGACCCCAGCCCCGTGCAATGCTCCTGGGCATGTGATCTCTAGCTGTCCTGTACTCTTGGAGAAGGTTAATACAGGAATGCTCATGTTGTCCTGCCCGGGGAGCCCGAATCCCATGTCAGCTACTGGACAAAGCAAGAGTCTGACTCTGCTTCTTGGAAAAAACCTTACTTCTGTGGACTTTTCTTCTCTGCTGCTGGAGGATGGTTGTCTTTCTAGATTGAACCCATCAGAGTCCCAGGAGGAAATAGTGGGCCCCTTCCAGCAGGGTGGTGGCAGGGGTGGCCGTGGCTGGCGGGGCTGCAGGGAGAGGGTGAGAGGGAGAGGCTGTCCAAGCGCACCTGTGGCTGGGGGGAGAGGGGAGGACAGTATGTTGGGGTCCCCAAGGCCAGCCAGGTGCCATGATTTGCTGGGAAGACTCTTGGGGCCCAGTGCCCAACCCTGCTCATGGCTACGATCCATCAGGGAAGGACACGAAGTAAAGGCAGCCGAGGGAAGGGAAGATCCCCGGGGGCCGGCCTCCAGCCTCTGGAGCTTCCCGTGGGAGGGATGAGCTCAGTTCCGGCAGCACCAGGCATCACTGCATGCGTGAAGCGTTGTCCCAGGAAGCCCAGCAGAACCCCAGTGCCTGGGGTGTGATAGCAGTCGTACTCTCCCGGGCACGCCCCAAATCCCAAAGCCTCCCCGAAGGAGAGCAGGTGCTCGGCAGAAACCGCATGCTTTGCACAGAGTCTGGACACAGGTCGGCTTTCCCATCAGTTGGGGAACCGGGAAAAGGAATTGGACTGTGATCCAAGGTACCAGCCGCCCGCTGCTGTCCAGCTCTGCCAGCAGGCCGTTCCAAGGACGGCACCTTCAGGCCTGCCGAGATAGTGCTTCTGTGCACAGACCACCCCTGTAGGCTGCTGGTGAGGGCGCCAACACCAACCTGCCTCTCCTCCCTCCCCTGCTTTCCTGCCGGTGCCTCCCGCTGGCCAGACATCATCAAGAAGCACGGTTTGGGACACTGGCCTCCTGAGGCCTGGAACCCCACAGTCAGGGGTGGACGGTAGACCAAGAGGGACCAGCAAAATCCATCTGGCCGGGAACACAGCCGCCTTGCATGTGCCCGTCCTCCCCCGGTGTCTTTCCATTCCTGGAGCAGTGACTGCACCGGGCTCTCTTCCAGGCTCCGGTGACAGAGAACTGGGTCACAAGGACAAGTCCTGTCCAACTGGGACTTCAACTCTAATGAGGAGCAACCACAGGGAAATGTAAACAGCTACACAGATAGTGAGATATTCCAGACAGTGAGAAAGGTCTGTGGGAAATAAAGCATGGCCAAGCAGCCAACAAGTGGAAAGTGTTTGTCACCTGGAATGTGGCGGGACAGCCTGTTTGAGGAAGTGGCATAAATGATGAGAAGGAGCCAGACCTGCCAGGATTGGTGGCGGGGTTGGGGGTGGATAGGTATTTGGTGTGGTGCAGACAACATGTGCAAAGGCCCTGTGGTAGGGATGAGTTTGGATTGTTTATGAGATAAAGAGAGGACCAGGGCAGCCTGAGTAAGAGGGGTACAGGGACAGCAAGTCAGATGGGACAACTGGAGGACTAGAGGCTACAGAGGTGTGCAGGAGTCTGGACCCAGTTCTAATTTCTGTGGCAGCCACAAGAGGTTTCCATCAGAGGGAGCCAAGCCCTCATTTACATTGGGGTGCATGCTGACTGCTGCGGGAGTCTGGCTGCGGAGCCCTGGATGTTTCTCTTGATGAGTTAGAACATGAGAAATGATGGCTTCCAGCGAGCCCATGCCCCTAGTGTTGGGGTTCAAGTGTGAGTTCCAATAGATCATGACTTTTTCACCTGTAGCATTTGAATTTTTTTTCCACGCTTGCTGCCTAATGTTTCATGCTGGAGCAGAACGGCATTTAAATACTCCCGTGAATCAGACCTCTCTCTGAGCTCTTAATGACAACCTCCCCGCAACCCCATGCCATTCAGGAGCTCCAAGTGAGGGCCGTCCTTTCCTCCGGTGCCGCAGAAGCTGTCAGGTTGAACTCGTACTCTGTACACAGAGTGCTGGGAACAGAAAGGGCCTCTTTTGGAGCTGACAAATATGACCCGTGGCAGTCTGTTATTGAAGCCATAATTCATGCTGTAACATCCGGGGAGGAGGGAAAGAAATTAAAAGCTTGTGGTTGGGTTCAAATATGCCATACAGAGAAAACGAATGGGGAGGGAACCGAGGTATCGTCCCTCATCAGTCACATGTCCTCACTGCTTTCAAAGAAGCTGCAGGAGAGAGATGGAGAGTTAGTGGTGCCTCCCATCTGAGTTCAAAACCTGGTCCTGGGAGCTGTGGTCTGAGGTTATTAGAACATCCATCATCCTAAAGCACACGGAGTCTTGTTGCCATTTATTCCATGTTTAAGACAAAAGTGAAATTTTTAGGCAAAAGAATTAGTATCCTGGACAATTTGGGTATCACTCATATGTGTTAGGGTTCTCTGTTCAAAGACACAGGAAATGGTCCAGAGTGGTGTGAGCAAAGAGAATTTATTGGCCTGCATGACTGGCCAATTACCTTCAGGCACAGTTTGATCTAGGTGCTCAAATTATGTCCCCAGGATCCTGCTTCTCCCTCTGTGTCTCTTGATTCTATGTCCATTGTGTTGGCTCTCTTCTCAGTCAGATGACCTCCTCATGATGGCTCCAGCTCCAGCCTTATGTCCTCAACTTTCCAAGTCCAGTGGACAAAAGAGGGAGAGAGTCTTCCCAGGCTTCTCTACCAGCCCAATGTCTCATTCTCCGTGGATGCAACTGGGGCTTGGGTCCCTCCCCACCAACCACTATATCTAGGGCATGGGATTGTGCTGATTGGCCGGGCCCGGGTCACGGTCCCTTTCCCAAGCCAGTCTCTGTCTCTGTGAGTGGGGAGGCCGGAGGAGAAGGGGATGCTGGGTGCTGACTGTCCACGTACATTCATCCGAGCAGGACTGGACCCACCGCGGAGTCCACAATCCAGGACAAGGGAGGGAAGGAGTCCCCAAAACCCTGAGGAGGAAGTGGTCGATGCCAGCTGGGGCCAGACATGCGTGCTGCTCTGTACGTGCCATCAACAGCCCCCTCTCTCTGCCCTTGCTTCCTGTAGGTGAGAGCGGAACATGCCTGCCTCTGCCACGCACTCGCTGTAGTGACCAGAGAACGCGACTTGGCCGTGAAGGAGAAGCATCAGCTCCAAGCCAAGCTGGAGAACCTAGAACAGGTCCTCAAGGTAGGATGCGGGCACCCCGGCTTCTTCAGGGCTGGCGCGGGGCGAGGGGCTGCGGGACCACAGAGCAGAGAGGGCTTGAGGTTCTGATGCCATCGCCCAGATTTAGGGTCCTTGGGCCTGTCTGCACCATGAGGATGGTATCAAAACGATAAATACCAAAATCCAGTTGTTTCTGGAAGCCTTCCCATGGAGCTGTTCGTGCATTCCCATTTCTCAGGATGTGAAATGCCTCTGAGAGAGAGCTGGCGGGTGGGGCTTGGAGTGGGAACGGGGTGTCCTCCCGCTGAGGACGTCTACGTGGGCTTCTCACACCTCGTGAATTTTAAACTGTTCCTCACCTTTGTTAGAAAGAGAAGAGCTAAGTCAGAAGGTTGCTTCATCAGGGTGCAGGGAGGCCCTTCCGGCATTTCTGAGGAGCTGGGCTCCCCACCGATATTTAATGGGGGTTGGAGTTGACTGGCTGCTGATGGCATGGAGTCCGCTGAATGAATTCTCATTGAAGAAACATTGTTTTAGACGTGGGAGACTAAATTAATCATCACCTCTGGTCCCATAGTGTGGTACCAACAGTGAGTGCAGCAGCCACGGCCCTCCCTCATCAGGGACCGTCCTCCCCTTGGGGGAAACTGTGGGTTCTTGGAGGGATGCAGACTTATGGCTGGTGGGCACTGGAGTGAGATGGGAATGCGGAGTGACCGCTTTGCTTTGGGGCGATGGAATGTTCTGGAATTTGTGTGATGATTATATACCCTTGTAAATTACTGAAACTTGGGCTCTGCCTATGCCTCCTGTGATCTCCTCGAAGCAGGGCCCAGGCTGGACCTGACCGCCCTGCTGTCCACCGTTTGCTCTGGATTTAGAATAGCACGGACAGGGATGAGGTCTGACCACGCAGTCATGCGTTTCCGCAGCGCACAGACGACCGTCTGAGCTCCCTGGAGGCACGGAGTGTGGCCGTCCCACCCTGCTGTCGGAGCTTGGGACGACGTGGGTGTTGTGGTGCATGGGTGGTGGGACCAGCCCGGTCAAGGGAGGTGGCCACGTCGGAAGCAAACGTGGCTCTTCCTCAGGGGTTTTGACCAGGGAGGAAAGTGAGAGCAAGAAGAAATGGGAATTCAAACGGGTTTGTCCTTTTCACGGGGGTGGCTCTATGGCCAAGAAAGTGAATGTCCGGCAGATTTGTGGAGCCTGACGTGACCTGCACGTTTTGCACATGGGCGGGGAAGTGCGGCACGGAGGAGGACGGGCCAGGGCGGGGGCTGGGGGGGCTCCCTGTGTCTCGGACAGAATCGCCCTCCAGCATGGTGACTGCGTGATGCACACACGTCGCCTCCACTGGTACCGACTGAAAAGCACCGTGATTTTCATGCTGCTGCTATCATTTTTGTTGTGATAATAGAAGGGGTATTCAGAATTAGCCTTTTTTGTTATCTGGGTGGCAGAGCTCATCAGTGGTGACTGCCGTGTGGGAGGGGAGGGGCCCAGGTGCAGGGGAGGCAAAGACGCTGACCTGCCAGCCTGTTCGGGGGTCGAGCCCAGCCGTCCACCCACAGAACCACACCCATTGCTGGCTTTAATGGAATTGCAAACAGAATGTATTTGTTTCCTTTCAAGATCTAAAAGCTTTTAGTGAAACACCTAAGATTGAATTTGGGGCTGTTTTCTAAGACAATCCAGCTAGAAAAATACTGAAACTGGCTAGAATCCCTGCCCTCTGCCCCCCACATAATCCAAACCAATACTGTTTAACCCCATTGACATCCCTCCTGGTCTGCAGACTTTTAAAGCTAGTAACTGATGACTTCATTATGTGTCTTTGTGTTTTTGTCACCCTTCTTTGGGAGTCTGTGGTCAGACTCCAGATGCCGTGGCCTGCGTGGGATGAGGAAGGGCAGCCGGGGAAGGAGGACCCGCGCGGGGCAGGCAGTGGGCTGCCGGGAGCATTGACGCGGGCACTGCATCCGAGGTGCCCACGGGGCCTGAGTTTCCTGGCAGCCCGGGTGTAAAGGGAGATCCAAGCAGTTACTTAACTCTGGCTCCCAGAGAGAGGGGAGCTGGTTTTTCAGGAGAACACGGCATTTGCACGCACTTGTCTTGGTGTGGGAAACCCCTCTAACTTAGAAAGACTAGAACTTTCCGTTGGAGACACAGAAGATCCATATCACAGCGACTTCTGAGGATGCCCTCTCTCTGGGCTACTCTGTGCCTCCAACCTTCGGGGGCTTTTTCTCCAGGAAGAAGGGCCAGTGGCTTTCTCAGCCCCTTCTTGCCCTGCTAGCAAGGAAAACTGTTGAAGCTGGATTGCACTGCAAGAACCCAAGAAAACTTCTGCATGGTGGGAATTAGAGAACCGGAAAAATAATGCTCAGACCCATTCCTGGTCCGTGGAATCTAAAATGACCAAGAGACGGCAGAACGCATAGAACCCTGGGATCTGTACACTGTGACATGGCACAGGCAGCCTCGTGCATGCTGGCCACAGCCCCGGTGTCCGCATCAGGGACACGGGCGTACTCGAGTGTGTCTCAGCAGCGTCTACACTGATGAGACACACTGCTGTTCCCGAGTCCCCAGGTGGCTGGTTGTAGGACAGTTTGGCCCTCTGTCCAGCCACAGGTGTTGGTTGAGCACTGACCTCCTGCTACTAGTCCAGGCCCGGTGGACAGTGCAGTCGGTGGCATGGTGCACAGAGAAAGTCAGCAAAGACGAAAACTGACGTGCCTGAGACAGAATGTTAGGGACCCTGAAAGGACACGGATGGGGGGAAGGAACAGGAAGGGCTGCAGTGTCTCTGTGGGGAGGGACTCTCCCAGACATGCCCACTGCACAGTGGCGGGGGCTTGTCAGTACTCAGGGGAGCAGTGCTCTAGGCAGCGGGGAGCACAGGTGGCTCAGTGCCTGAGGCAGGCCGTGTGCAAGGACCAGCAGGGGGGCCACCTGGCAGTGGGGGTGGGGTATCAGGTGGAAATGCCCTGGACTGGGGTTCTCTGGGGCAGAGTCTCACAGGACAAAGCAGAATGTGTTCTATGGGTCCTTACACACCGTATTTGTCAGGAATCATCACAGTACTGCTGCATAACAACCATCCCCACAGCCGGTGGCTTGAAGCAGTGGCCCCCGCATTGCTCAGGAGTCTGTGGGCCAGCTTAGCATAGCTTGTCATCTTGGCTGGATGCGGCTGAGCACTTGCTCTGGGCCCGGCCGGGGGTCCCGGAGCCGGCTGGCTGTGGGCTGGCATCTGATGGCTTTGTCAGGGGGACTGGCTTTGTTCCTCATTGCTCTGTCCTCCAGCGGGCTGCAGGAGCAGTGGGGTCCTCGCCGAGCTCCGGATCAACTCAGGCGGGGACTCAGAGTTGGGGCACACAGTGTGGTCAGCTTGCGGCCGGTGCTGCGGGAGTGTGGGCATGCTTCCTGTTTGTGAAGGTCACACCGGGGCACACCAAGACTGGCGTGAGGAGTAAGGGGACCCACGAGGGTTAGGGTGGCTTCCATGGGGGCTGCAGGGGAGAGCGAGAGGTGGACATTTTGGGGGGCTTCCAGGGGGGAATCAACACAGTGTGCTGAGGCCTGGATGTGGGGCATGGAACTAGTGACCACTGTGGTGTTGAGGGTGACACCGAGGGCCAGGCTGTGCATTCCGCTGCGATTCAGAACATCGGCTCTGTGGGGTCAGGGGTCAGGATCACCTGGCTGGAGGTGGGGTGCACTGTGACCACGGGATCCTCTGTGCAGAAGGAGCCTCTGTTCTCGTTCTGGAGACCATCCCACTAATAATCATCAAGAAGGTGGCTCCGTTCCATTATAGATGAGGCGTGAGGTGGAAGGGATTCATTCAGGGTCAAGGGTGATGGTCAGATGCAGTCACAATGTCTGGTCACTGGGTGGTCTGGCAGTCACAGCTGACTAAATTAGATCACTGCGTAGCTGACGCCGTTGTCCAAGCTCCCGAGTGAAGGGGGGCAGAGGGGACACGACGCTCTGCAGATGCAGCACGCCCATTTTATGCAAATGAGGGGTGACCACAGCCCCACGCTGTGCCAGCGTGCATTTCAGGTCAGTCCCCACCGATAATGAGTCTACCGGTCACATTCATATGTTGGCTTTTGTTTCCAAATATCACTGAGAATTCAGTCTAGCTCAGGATGCCGTGAGGCTTGCCTTTGATGGTCTGTAACGTGTTATGTAAATCACGAGTCCACCGGCACACGGTTCCTGCGGAGGCCTTCCCGCCATATCAGGGGACTCGGCGCCTGAGCAGCCAGAAGAGTGGGGCCTGAAGGCTGATTGGAGGATGTGGGGTTTCCGGCACCTTGGACCCTTCCAGAGCTGCTGCCTTGGCCTGGAGAGAGACCAGCGAAGCCCACATCTAAGGGCACCCTGTACATCCAGTGTATTTAATGAACACCTAACATGAGCCAAACTCTCTAGGCACCGGACAAAAGTGACCTAAGTCCACAGCCTTATTCACACCAAGTTAGCAAATTACCGCACGTGTCAGGTGGTGACAAGTATAAGGGGGAAAGGTGCAGGTTCTTCTCTGTGTGCAGTGCTTGGGGAAAGCCTCCCGGACGGTGGGACATCTGGTCGGGGACCCGGGTGCAGGGTGCCTGGCATGTCTGAGGAACATGAGGGGCCAGAGTTACAGAAACAGGAAGCAGATGAAGTCAGGAGGACAGGAACCAGGAAAGGTCAGGTCTTGCAGGCTGAGCCCTGCTGGACACCTCCCAGCACTTCCCATGGGTGTGCTCCCTCCAGCCCAGGGCCTTTGCACTTGCTGTGCCTCTTGTCTGATTGCTTTTGTCCCAGTCACCCTCCAGGAGACAGTGCGTGCCATGGGGCAGGTCCCGTATCTTCTCTGCATGTCCATATATGCCCAGTGCTCACACAAGCATAGAGAAACCATGTAGTAAACGTGGCTGGATGATGGGCATAGGATACTCCTAAGTCTGCCCTTGGAACTAGTCACTTCCTAGTGACCTGCTCACTACAGCTGCTCAGCTTTACAGAGGCCTTCCAATATGGCCTACGTGAGTCATCCCCCAGACCCCATTCGCTGCACTGTGGCCACAGCCACGTTGGTAAAAGAACACGAAATTGCTGCTTACCCCTGGCAATCACTGCTTATTGCACAGATTAAAATCTGAACTCTTACCACAGGACCCCACACTCCGTCCCCCACCGTTAGACCCACTCCTACCCTGACCCCCTTCACCCTGTGCCCAGCCATGCTGGCCTTCTCTTTCTGGAATATACACCTGTTTCCACCCCAGGGCCTTTGCACTTACGGTTTGGAATGCTGTTTGTCTCTGTCTTGGTCTCGTGTCACTTCCTTTGTACTACGTCTCCTGACCCTCTCATCTAGAGGAGCCACTGTCCTGCTCGTCCCCACCACCATGCCCAATTCCATTCTCTTCAAAAACACCCATCCTGTTTTGTTCACTCATGTGTTATTTTCCCTACCGAAGGTAACCTCCCGAAGACAGGATGTTCTGGTGTCTAGGACAAAATCTGGCATACAGTGGGCATTGGGCACATATGTGCTGATGGAGTAGGTTAGTAACCGAGTGAATGCAGGGCAAGCCAGCCAGAGGTCTGCCGTTGCCGACGCGCTCTGTGTCACGGGGAGCCACCGCGCAGGTGGGGGATACTTGTCAGGGAGGATCGCCTGTCTGGGGTGTGCAGGTGCTCTGCAAACACACAGGGGGCTGTCTCCCTCTGGCACAGACAGATGGAGTGTCTCCATGAGGACAAAGTGCTGGTGCACTCACGGTTCCCACCATGTGCGTGGCCTGGCTGGGGTGCCCAGCGGTCCTGGCGCAGGTATCCGACCTGGAGCGAGGTGGACAGTCTTGTCCTCCAGCATCTCAGACTCAAAGATTGTGCAAGAAGGCCTGAGTGCTTTCTACATGGACTGCCTGCTGCCCGGGACTTGTCCTGCCAGGCACAGCTGGCTCCCTCTTCTCTGCCTTCTTGCTCAGGGCCCGGAACGCAGGGTTGTTTGTTAGATGGAACAGCGTCCGTCTGTAGTTGAGAACAGGACAAGAGGCCCGGCAGGGGAGAGTGGCCCGCCCCAAAGAGCTCAGCCTAGGCATGGCTGACGGAGGCCACGAAGCAGACAGGGCCCAGCAGGTGTGGCCACATCCCCTGGTGGCCTGGGGGCAGCTTCCAGGAATAGGGCCGCAGCCTAGGAGGGAAGCTGCTGGATGGCCGTGGTGGGGTGAGAAGTGTCCCCCCACATTTGTGTCCACTCAGAGCCTGTGAGTGTGATGGTGCTTGGAAGGAGGGCCCTGCAGATGGGATGGAGTGAGGCCTGCACCTGGTCGCGGGCCTCTCCAGCAAGACTGCGGAGTGGGGCTGGGTGTGACACGGCTTCGTCAGGAACATGCTGTTACTTGAGATTCCTGAGTGCTCTCGGTCCGACATGAGCGAGGCCAGCTGCAGGTTACAAGGGAGGCTGTGTCAGTCTCCCTTCCAGCAGCAGGACCAGAACCACAGCACCCTGTGCCAGGTCTGGAGGTCGGACCCAGGTACACAGAAACATTCTCAATTAATTAAACTTAGTGCATTATATTTTCTGATTTAAAGGAAAAGGGGGAAAAATGTTCAGGACTAGGTTCTGTTCTCATCGTCAACAAATTAGTCCTTTTAAATGTAGATAATCTAAGGCTTATTTTCTGTTAATGAATCACTGCTTATCTGGGATTAGTAAGTGACTCTCCCAGTAACAATTAATCTTCCTTTATTGGCAGCTCCTTCCCCACGCCCTCCTTTTCCTGGTACCTGCTCAGGTAGATGCAGCCTCGTGCCCACGAGCCCAGACCCGCCTGCAGCCGTGCTCCACTGTAATTAATGTTTGCGGCTGGTTTTCTACGTTCTGATACTCAGGCTCCAGTAACACCCTCCAGGGGTTTCTGCAACATGAGAATAATGGGGGAGGGCTCCGTCTCCGGTAAAACCTTTGATGGGGCTGATCCAAGTGGCGAGAGCGTGATCTCTGTGTTCAGATACCAGCCAGAAACAGGAAAGCGGCTGCTCTGAAGGCTTCCCTGGCTGCCTTCGGCTCTGCAGGGAGAGGCTTTGCAAGAGGCTGAGCACCCACAGTCACTGGTGGGCGCAGTGGGACACAGACATGTGTCCTGTTCTGCATTAGGCAGGAGGTGGAACCGGGTCCCCTTCTGAGACTCAGCCCCTCAGCCCCTGCGCCGTGCGGTTGGCAACTGTCTCCCTGGGGCAGGGCTGCTGAGGCCCTGTTCTCTGTCAGGTGCCGATCCAGCCCGTCAGAAACCCGACCTGCCTGGCAGGGTAGGTATTCAGCATCACGGTTGTCAGGAAAATGAAAATCGAAACAGCGGTGGGATGTGGGGCCCTCCATCAGGTTAAGAAACACCCAGGAGGGTGGGCGTGGAGAGGGGAGCAGGTGCCCGTGCACGCTGCGCCCAGACGGCCTGTCTGGGTCCCAGCCCTGCATGTTCCCGTGTGGCGCCTGCGCACACTCCTGTGGGGCCTCCCTTCTGGGAGTCCACGCAGACCCGTGAAGCCCCAGGATGTGCCCTGCGCATTGCTCACGGTGTTCTTCTTGACGGCAGACGTGGCCGCAGGTAGACTGCGGATCACCCCGCGGTCGTCGACAGAAGAGTCAGGGCCACACCTAGGGGCCAAAATGTGTACCTGAGGTAGGGTTTCAGCCTGTCGTTATGGGGGTGCATGGGACTGCAGGGGATTGCATCCACTGCTCCAGATCTACCCCTTTCCTGCACCTCTTACGACCCCCTCCTATGCACCCTGCACCACAGATACCCACCCCAAGTTGCCTCCTGCCTCACTGAGCTCTCCCCGAAACTGTCCTCCGCCAACCCCTTTTCATCACAGGGGTCTCAGCCAAATGTCTTCTCCCTCACCAGCTCGAGTAGAGTCTCTACTACATCCTTCTCCCGTTGTACGCCCCCCTGCCTCGCCATCATCCTTTATCGATCCCTGAAACTCTCATTCACTTGCTGGATAGCTGGCTTACTTCCTGCATTCCTGCCTCCCTGCCCCCGAAGAATGTAAGCTTCACGAGAGCAAAAATAATCCTTTTTCTTGTTCATTATTCTATTGCAAGCATCCAAGCATCTGGCACAGAATAAGTGTTCCGTAATGATGTTTGGATACATGAAAGCACGTGTCCAGGAAGCAGGCTGTGCTTCAGCCCAAGCCCACAGTCCCTGAAATAAGAAACCAAGTCTGTTGCTTTCCCATTTCCCTACCCACCCAGCTGTTGTATCCAGAGACATGCCATCCTTTTTCCCCTCGTTGTGGCCATCATGTTCATGTCCCCAGTCATACCAGCCTTCCTTCACCCTGGCACCTGCCTTGATCCTTACTACCACAGGACCTTTGCACACACGATCCCCTCTGCATAGAATCCCCTGTCCATCTCGCTTCGAAGCAACTCCTACTCATCCCCCAAACCTCTCATAGGTCACCTCCCCAGGGCTCATCTGTTTGTAAGTCAAGACTCTCATCACTGAGAGGATCTTCATGGTTTTCAGTGTATATAGATGTAATCGTACCCACAACAGTCACTACACAAAGAGGGTAAGTAAAGATACTGAGCTGTGCTTGTGTTTCTACATTTTACTTGGAGAGGAAAATTACAATTCTGAGTAGATTATTTAAATGTGTATACTGAGATTCCTGGGGGCAACCACTAAAAATTAGATAAAAATTTATAGCCCAACACTCAGTAGATACATGAAAAGGAAATGCTAAAAACCACCCAGGCAATCCAAAATCGGCAGGGAAGGAGAGCTAGAACAACGAAAAGGAAGAAAACATGGAAAACAGATAATAGGATGGCACACTTGGAGCTCACCAAGAATTTCATTAAACATGACTCTGGGCAGGTCACCTTGAATCTAATATTTCATCTGGTCCTTGCAACAACCTTGGGAAGGCAGGCTTCTTCCTCTGTTTGACAGATTAGCATGCTGGGGCCCAGGAAGGGCGGGACTGTCCTGTGAGCATGGTCTGGCTGACTGTACTGTCCGCCCCACTGCCGACGCGGCCCACCCCCTCCAAAAGGGTTCTGACTGACCACACAAGCTGAGTGTCCCTGTCCCTGCATCTCTGCCTCCACTGGAGGCAATCGGGCATCAAGGGCCCATCCACTAAGGGCAAATGGGGAGTCAGGGAAGCTCCCAGTTTTGTCACAGAGGCTCCCCGCTAAGACACTCTGGCAAAGCTATATTTCCCCTTCCAGAATGCACACGGCTCTGTTTGCATGCTAATTCCCGTTATGAATGAATCTGGCTTGCATAGATGGAACAGGAAGTCACAGGACACAGAAGACAAACAAACAGCTTGTGTCTGAAGACGTGAGCTCAGTCAGTGCTGGGGTTCCTTCCACCAGATGTTTCATGGAGGGAAATCATGCGCAGGGAGGCCTTGCCGTTACCACGGTGCATACAGGAGCCCACGCATAAGGCATCAAACGTGTCACGGGTAACTCCTATTAAGGGAGATTATTTTCTCCTTCATTTCTTTGCTCACACAGGGCAGGATCCAAAGTGGAAGACACAGACCCCTTTGATCTAACATCGAGGAGACAGTGCAGTTTGCTCCCTGTGTGTGCCCTCTGTCTAGTGTCTGAGCATTCCACGGAAGTGGCATCTTGAGGCCACCAGAATGCTGGTGCTGATGTCAACAGCCGGCTATAAATGTCGCCACTTTAAAAATAACTCCTGCCGCGTGCTGAGCGCTTCAAACAAGCATCTCTTGCCGCGGTGCATAAACCTCACTACTTCTTGGACGTGAAACGTTCCTGTGGAGCGGGGCACGTGCCCTTGGAACTGGGAAGCTATATATAAAGGGAAGCAAAGCCAAATATCAGGAATTTGTTGGGGTTTTGTGTTTTGTGAAAGCCGGGGGTTTTCGGGCTCTCTGTGAGAACACGTGGGTCCTAGCGCTCCATGGGACAGCCAGAATCAGGACTACTGCAGGGAATCCTAGGAACCATGATGTGAACTCCTCCCAGGAGAAATGCAGGCTGCTCTCTGTTGCCCTGGCCACATGGCCCGCACCTCGCCTTGTGGCCGAGGACGGAGTGTGTCTCACAGCCTGAGGGCTTCGAAGACACCGCATGAAAAGGTCTCACACTGATCCTGTCCTGGGAGGCCTGTGGCATATCAGCACGTGTCACGCGCATAGGAAGGATCCCTGGGGAAACATCCCACCGAGCAGGGAGATGACAGTGAAGAGATGTGCACCCAGGTCAGGGAGCTGGGTTCCCTGAGTTCAAGTCCTTGCTTCATCATGTCCTGGCTGGGCAACCTTGGGCAGGTTACTTAACCTCTCTGGGCCTCAGTTTCCTTCTCTATAAATAGAAGTAAAAATATTGCCTGCCCCTGAGGTTGCTGCAAAGATTCAGTGGGTTGTGTGTATGAAGTACTTGGCACAACACTCCTTCCAGAACTTGTGCTTAGGTGACTGGGAGGCTGCTGATGTGTGGGGCTGGGAAGACCATGCCAGCAACCTGCTTACAGAGAGACAAGAAGGACATGGGGTACGACCTACACTAAGCACCGATGGGGGCTGAGTTGCTGCAGCCCCACATGTGGGATTGGGAACTCCTGTGCCGGAATGTGGTTTCCCACATCACTCCTCTTCCTTCCACCTGATCCCTGAGCTCATCTCCTGGCTCCTTCCTGGGATGGAAGGTCTGTGTTCTCTGAACTGGCCATCTGCCTGGAGTTCCAGGGACACCCTCTTGCTGGTTCTGTTGCTGGACCCCTGGGTCTCCAGCTCCATACATGATGGGTACCCAGTGGCTAAGGTAATATCCTGCCAATGACTTTGAGCTTAGGACTCCTTCACCTGACCGGTGGAGATACATGGCAGCTGGTTATCTACCAGGCCTGCTGAGGCCCACTGATGTGATGACTCTCGTGGTAAACCGAGCACCCTGTCCCCACCCCACCCCTACCTCCCTGACCTCCAGTTTAAACTCTTTCTGCTGCTGAGAAGGTGTCAGTTACTTTTGGACAGCTCCTTTGGCTTTCTGGCTGGCTCTTACCCCAAACAAGGAATTGAAACAGCCCCAAAGCTGTCACGATCCACCAGCTGTCTCTTTATTTTGAGAAGCAAGAATAAAAAGTCATGAAATTTTAGTGCATAATATGAGACATTATGGAATTACATTTTGTGGCAGCCATAAATGCTGTTGAAAAATATTTTAGTTTAGACAATTTGGGATAAAGTTCATAGAAACCTATATCAAATAGTTTGAAGAAAAAAAAGGAAGTCATCATGGTTGATAAATTGGGGTGTATGAGAGGTTGGACTTCAGGCATGGCTGAATCAAGGTGCTCAGATGATGCAATCAGGAGCAGTCTCTCTTCAGGGCACCTGGGTGGCTTGGTTGGTAAAATGTCCAACTCTTAATCTCAGCTAAGGTCTTGATCTGCTGTCCACAATTCTGTCCGAGTCTGGAGGACTGAGATTTGGGGGCTGATTGTAAGTCCTGACCTGAGTCTGAAAGCCTGAGAACCAGGAACACAAGCTTCTGAGGGCAGGAGAGGATGGATATGTCTCAGTTTAGGCAGACAGAGTGAATAGGCCCTTTAGCCACCGTTTTGTCCTTCAGGTCCTCAGTGGAGTGGATGAAACCCACCCATGTAGGGGATGGTGACTCCTTTCCTCTCCCACCCATTCAGATGCCATTGTCTTTTGGAAATGCCTCCCAGATGTACCCAGAAATAACGCTTCCTCAGCTCCCTGGACATCCCTACACAGTTGGGCAGACACGTAAAGCCATGGGGGTGACTTCTGCCCTGGAGAGTGCCTCGCAGCTCTGCTGGGGGGACCTGGTAGGGCCAGGAAGACCACCTGTGTGTGTGGTTATGGCCCAGGGCAGAGGGGTTGTTAGCTGGCCTGGCGGTGGCTGATAAGGAAGTTGGCGGGGGACATGGAAGCACTTTGCAAACTCTGGACATTGAGCAGGAAGGGACAGCGGTACTGAGGTGGAACTACATGAATGATGATGTCATTGCTGAGATGGGCAGACTGGGGAGGAAGTGGTTTGGGAGAGAAAGTCCAGAACTCCATTTTGGACAGGCTAGATTTAAGATTCCTCCTGTCCCTTCACGTGGAGAGGGTGAGTGGGCAGTTGGCTACAAGCGAAGACACGAGGCTTTCATTCCCGGGCGCGAGTTTATAAATGGCAGCTACAGTCGCGATGTGGGATATCCGCCCAGGAAAGAGTACAAGCAAGCAGCAGCCAGCCCCAGTCTAGAGGCCCTGCAGGAGGCAGGGAGCAGTGGGGGAAGGAGGGGAGCTGGGCCGGTGTCGGGCTCCTGGGCAGGAACAGTGTACCTGTCAAGGGATGGGTCCCCAGAGCAAGGGGTGGCCCTGGGCTGGATGGCCCCTTGCTCCCCTGTCCTCCTGGGGGGTGTCAGGCAGGGGGGTGTCAGCTGATCGATGGGGGAAGCCAGACAGCTGAGTGGGAAACAAACGTGTGGATGTGGCCAGTGGAGATGCCTCTGGAGCGGGGTCACTGAGCAGGGCAGTAGGTGCAGGGGAAGCTGCTGGGATGGAGGGGGTGTTTGATGGGACCTGAGTGGTCAGAGCTCCTGTGTATCTGTCCTCCCTGCTGGGGCACCACAGCCGCGACCATCGCACTGCATAAGGGGCATGTATTTGTACACACGTGGGCATTCTGGCAACCACTCCACAGTGACCCCGAAATTTCGAAGCCAGTGCTTCCCATCCGTCTGACCTGTCAGGAATCCACGGAGAGCCCGCTGCCTGGCGATGTCCACGCGGCCGCGAAGCCTGTAGTGGCGCGCTTGGACCACCTCCGAGTTCGGTCCGTGTTGCTAATGAATCCTTGTAAGGAAAATTGTTTCCTCCTTCCACTAATAACTTCCTTCCCGAAGCTAAATAAAGAGTACCCGGGCTGCATTCGGCAGTGCCCGCTTCCAAAATAAACAGAAGCCCAGAAATTAGCCGGAACAATAGTGTAATTAGGCAGCTGCGTAATTGTTCGTGCAAACCAGGCTGGCGCCCGGAGCCCGACACCGTGGATCGGCCCGCCGCGGAGTTTCACGGTGGAGAAGGCGCTTGGTAGGGGGCCTCAGGCCAGGAAGGGTCAGCGAGCAGCAGACCCTGGCTTGGCCGATTTCTGTGCTGTGTGGCCTCGAGCAAGTGGTTCGGCTGTTCCTGGTCCCTTGCCCACGGCCAGCGGTGACCGCAGCATCCAGTTGCCGGCGTCAGACGAGGTAGTGCCCGCGTTGGTGGGGGCCCGGTAGGGAGTGCAGCCTCTTCGTCCCCGTGGTCTTACCAGTGCCGGTGCCAGCCGCTGGTGGTCCTGAAGGAAGCCTCTCTGCTGGCTCTGCGGGCTCCTCCTCCTGCATAGGCTCCTCCTCCCCCACACAAGCTCCTCCCCGTGCAAGCTCCGGCTCCTCCCCTACACAGGCTCCTCATCCCCAGTGCAAGCTCCTCCTTCCAGACTCCTCCCCTGCACAGATTCCTCCTCCCCCACAGGCTCCTCTCCTGTGCAAACTCCTCCTGCCCCACGGGATCCTCCTCCCACAAGGCTCCTCCCCTGCACAGGCTCCTCCTCCCCAGTGCAAGCTCCTCCTTCCGCAGACTCCTCCTCTCCACAGGCTCCTCCTACCCCCCCAAGGCTTCACCTCTGTGCAAGCTCCTCCTCCCCTGCACAGGCGCCTCCTCCCAGGTACAGGCTCCTCCTTCCCCACACAGGCTCCTCCTCCCCCACACAGGCTCCTCCTCCCCCACAGGCTCCTCTCCTACAGGCTCCTCCTCCCCTGTGCAGGCTTCCTCCTCCCGTGCAGGCTCCTCCTCCCGTGCAGGCTCCTCCCCTGCGCAGACTCTTCCCACCACTGGCTCCACCTGCAGGCTCCTTCTCCCCCAAGGAGGCTTGTCTCCCGCAGGCTCCTCCTCCTCCGCGCATGCGCTGAAGCAGCCTGAGGGCACCGTGAAGTGACAGGCATGGGGCTCCTTAGGCTCAGAGTGAAAGGGGACACCAGTCTTCCTAGATGCGAGATACCACCCCACATCGTGAGAGGTTCAGAACACCTGCACAGAGCAGGTGCCGATTCATAATTAGCAATCACCAACGGTTACTTAGCGTGCTGTTAATTAGCCATTTATAAATGGCTAGTGATGCTAATGAATAATTGATCTGGGGGAGAAGGTGAAGCCCAGAGAGAGGTTAAATCACCGGCCCAGGTTCAGCGCTGGGATTTGAACCGGTGCGGTGTGGCTCTTAAATGTCGCGCTCGGCCCTGTATTGTCGCGAAACGCCAGAGGCATGTCTCCACTATCCATCCGTGCGGTATCTGTGCGGTCCCCGCCAGCACCTGCAGGGAATGGTTGCGAAGGTCTGCAGCGGGGCGGCAGCAAATGGCACCGAAGCCTGGGGTTCAGAGGCTCCCTCTAGCCTGACTCGAATCTGGGGCAGCCCTTCACCAGCTGTGTGATGAGCCAGGAGAACCTCCCTGTGCCTCAGTTTCCCCCATTAGTGTGCCTGCCTCCTAGATGAATGGGAGGGTGGCAGAATGTAAGTCGTCCTAAAGGGCTTGGAGCACTCCTGGCTAGGTAGCCCAGGATCTGTAACCTGTGGCCTTAGCTTGCACGAGGCTGAGGGAATGGGCAGGAGCGAGAGCTCGCCTTTGCATGATGACCTCTGGTTCTGCTCAGTGCTCAGGGCATGGAAATGATGAGGTAGTTTGAGGTGGAAGGTGAGTTGGCACCGGTTCCCCAAGGGGTGGGTCCTGACCCCAGGGAAAGCCAGAGTAGCCCGCGGGCCCCCCTCGCAGGTCTTCTGGCTCCCGCGCTGACCCCGCCCTGTCCCCCGTAGCACATGCGAGAGGCTGCAGAACGGCGGCAGCAGCTGGAACTGGAGCATGAGCAGGCGCTGGCTGTCCTCCACGCCAAACAGCAGGAGATCGACCTTCTGCAGAAGGTGAGCCGTGGGTGTGCCTGGGGCAGGGGTGTGGAGGGCGAGGGGGGCGGGAGCTGTGCACCTGCGTCTCCCCACCTTCCCCGCGTCTGTGCTACCCAGTGCTGCCCAGCTCCCCTGAACCACCGTGTCCCAAGCTCCACTGCAAACACTGGACGCTCCCCCGAGCGATGCCGGCGGGGGCCACTGCCCGCTGTGAGTGGCCTCAGCCCTACCAACATTGTTTACAATTAAGCACACATGTGTGTCTTATTCTGCAGCCTTTCATTCCAGAAAAGATGCCCAGAAGAACCACAGGAACTGGTTTGACATGACTTGGGTTTTGTTTTCTTTGTTCTTTGGGGTTTTTTGTTTGTTTGTTTTCAGTACTGGTGGAATGGGGGAGAGGAACGGGGTTGAATTGGACGCCCACCCGAGGCTGGGGGTATAAACTTGGTCATTCAAAGGAATAACTTGGGTTTGTATCTGCTGAACTGGGGAGATTTCCATGATGTGCTGTTAGGCGAACAGATCAAGTCTCAGGGCAATATTTTCAGCATGAGGGAGAGGGAAGGAACACAAAGAAGAAAGAGAAGCAGAGACTAAGAAGGAAGAAGGAGGGAAAATAGAGGGAAGGATTGAGAAGCTTAGGGGGCCCATCCCTGTGGCACCCGTGGTGGTGCTGGGGGGCTAAGAACATGGCCCCTGGACCCATCTTTGTCATCAGCTGTGGTCCTCTCCTCTGTCTCTCCATGGGGGGACTTGGGGTCCCAGGTGTGGTTCTCCTTTCCTTCCGAAAGCCCTGATCCTACCCGGAGCCACTCCTCCCCAGAGGGCAGCGGGCCCCACCAGCCAGAGACTTTCTGGCCTGGGCTGCAGGTGCATGGCTGCCCGTGGGGGGCGCTCCTGAGACCGGCCAGCAGATGGGCTGCCGGCAGCTCCTCCCCAGTCTGGGTGGCCCTCCACCCACTCCATCGCCTCTCCAGGCCTCTGATCTCGTAATAAAGGACCCAGGGCCGTGTGCCACCTGACTGGTGATGGGAGTCTGCTGGGATGGTCCCTGTCCTCGGAGTTTGGGAGCCAGTTTTGCAGCAGGTAGAGAATTTCCCAGGCTGCTTCTCTGATTGTTTATTGAGACCCCTGTCGAGGGTAGCTGTCACTGAGCCTGCGCTGGTGGGGGTCATCCAGACTGACTACCTGCTGGAACAGTGGGAAGCAGCCTTTCATTAGATGTTATCCAGAAAGGATATTGCTTGCTGGGGCCCAGGCTGAGAGATACGGCTCTTTTCTGCCTGCGGTGCCATGCCCAGACATGGCCGCCCGGCACCCGCACCCGCTCCCCGTGGCCCCGGAAGCCCTGGCTGGGCACCCCCCAGATAGGAAGCCCATGGAAAACACAGATTCCGTGCCAAGGGGGCGACATATCAGTGACTGCCAGCAGCGTGTTCTCTAGGAGCCTGGAGTTTCATTTACAAAGCATCCCATGGCAGGAAGGTGCACCAGAGCCAGTGCTGTCATTCAGCCTCCTCTGTGCCTCGTCCGGTTTCCTTTGTCCCTTCCCGGTGTTCATTGTGGCCTATATCTTGGACACACTGATGCTTCACCAGGGGCAGGAGCTGAGGAGGAGAAACCAGTGCAAAACCAGGGTGCCAAGGTGGTAATTTCTTAGCGCTCCAATTTTTGAACAAAGCCTTCCAAGAGGAAGGTGGACCCTTGAGCAGAACGAGATTGGCGATTTCTTCAGGATTCTTATTTTCCGTTTGATTTCCACCATGGAGGGCCAGCATGCTGCCCTTGCTGATGAGATCATTCATTCATTCCACAAATGTTGGGTGTCCAATGTGTGTCAATGTCTTTGGGTTGTTCTGGAAGGGGACCCCAGTGGCGGGGGAGATGGCTTATGCCGGCACCGAGGGAGAGCGAGCCCCCTCCAGAGGTCATGCAGATGCCGTGTGCAGGGAAGACGGGACAGAATGAAGTGACGGGTTCATGATTGCGGGACTCCAGACAGGGCAAACTTAGGTGAGTGGCAGGTCATGTAAGGGCTCAGGTCCCCAGTACTTGGGGAAGGAAGCCCTTGGAGGGACACAGGTCATGCCCAATGGGCAGAGGGTACATCCCGAGGAGGGTGGTGCTGAGCCCTGTGCACTCTGCGGGCTGTGGGAAGGAGCTCCATCTTGTTCCAAGGGATCGGGAAGCCACTGGGGGCTGAAGCGGGTGTAACAGGGTCTAGTGAACATCCTTTGACCCTCGCGCTGGGGACTGATCTGTGGAGGGGCAGGAAGGCCCCTTACCCGCTGCCACAAAGCCTGGGGTCTCAGCCTGGGGCGGCGGCTGCAGAGGGGAGACGTGGACACACCCCAGGATGGATTAGGAGAGGGAGCTGTGTGCTCAGCGGCTGTGGTGAGAGGCACAGGGTTGGAGGCATGCAGGAAGGGGCACGTCCAGACTGACCCACATCATGGCTTTGGATCTGGGCTGAATGGAAACATCGCCGAGCCGGTGTGGTCCTGGATGTGTGGACGCCCAGCGGCAGGTGCATGGGATGGGAGGAAAGTCTCCGGTCCTAGATGGAGGGACACTAGTGGACACGGCGATGCTCTCAGGAGACCCATCGTCCTGTGTTTTCATTTTCTGCAAAAAAGACAGGGGATGGGGGCATTTTCTTTGCACATAAACATATCAGGGCTGTGCAGACCCACGGATGGGCTGGGGCAGTGTGGGGGAGAGGGCATTAGGGCCCAGAGGTCTCGGGGTTACAGGCTGCAGGAGTCAGGAAGGGCGAAGGAGGAACAAATGGCATATTTACTAAACTTAAAAAGAAGCCAGGAACTTGCTGGGCGCCGCGAACTATTTTTGATGTGAACTATCTCACTTTAAGCCTGTTACAACCCTACGCAGTGGGTCCCACCGTCCTCCTGTTTCTGAATGGAGGAAGATAACTCCACAGCTATTAAAATTTATAACTTGCCAAATGCCAGTCAGCTGGTGAGCAGAACGACCTGGGTTTGCACGAAGCCCCTGGGCCAGGATGCTCCTATCTAAGGCTCCGTCCGGGTTGACCGAAGTCTTGCCCTTGTCCCCCTACCATAATAAAAGTACCAGAGCTCTCCAAGGTCCAGAGCTGGGCCCCATGAGACAGCAGCGTGGTTGTGTCTAAGACCTGCCTGTTCTCTCTGGCTTCGGCTCCCAGGCTTTCTTGACACCCCTCCACTGGGGATCCCTGCCCTCATCTTGCCAGTGAGGTGGTTCTTACTGTCACCTGTGCATGGACATCGTGCCAAGGGCTGGTCCTCTGTCCTTGTTCTCTCTGACCCAGAGCACAGTTTCGGGTGGTCTGCCTCTCTATGCCTGAGGCCTCCAGGAAACCTCGCTCTCCACTAATTTCCTTCCACGCGGATCGTCCCCCGTAAGCTTCGTGGGTGTTCATTCACTAGGACTCGGTCCACAAGCCCCATCTCCGTGTCTCCGCTGGCTCCCGTGGTGACCTCGTCAGGTCCTGTGGGTCTAAACACAGTTTGGGTACGGCCTCGCCACACTGGGCTCTCCAGACTAGATTGTGAGCCCTCTTCTTTCCTCCAGCCTTCCACACGACGCCTCAGCATGAGGTCCAAGTTGAACCCCGTCCTTGGCCATACCTGCTCCACACCTGTTCCCTGGAGTTACTGCCTCTTTCTGCTTGTCTCCTTTTTCTCTGTGTCCCCATCACTTCGTATTCCCAGACTCTGGCAGAGCAGCAAAACCCTCTCCGGATGGCCCCACCTGGGGAGGCTTGACCTCTGCTTTCCCCGACACTCCCGCCCGGAGCCCCGGCCCTCTCCACCCACGCTGATTGCCCCTGATGGTACAGAGCTGGGCCTTGGGTCCCCTTCACCCGCGTCTTGAGAAGTCCCTTTACACCCGTCTGTGCTTTGTTGGATCTCTGCCTTCCGGGGCCCGCCGTGTCCCTTTCTCTTGATGCACCACAGGTGTGAAGTAAGGCGGGGTTTACTTTCCCTCAAAATACAGGCAGTGCCTGGTGGGGCCTGCAGGCTTCGGCCTCCCCTCTGGCCACCCTGAGGGGTGCGGTCCTCGTGCATCTGCCGTCAGGACCCGGGACCCAAACCTTCTCTGAGGCTCATCCCTCTGGCAGGACAGTGCTTGGAGAATCAAGTGCTGTTCTCATGGAAATCAAGGGAAAACGAGGCCATCCAGCCAACCAGTAGTTCCAGTAGCCAGTAGAGGCAGAGTCTAAAAATACAAAAAGCAACCAAGCCAGGCTCTGTCCTATGGACGGGCCACCAGCCCCCGGCGGTCCCGTGGGACACCTGCTCCACGCAAAACAGGCAGGTGAGAGCTCAGTCCAGAATCCTTGCTTTCATTCAACACTCAGGTCGGCACTGACGGAGCCCCTGTGTCGGTGATTTCCAGGGGCTCTTTGGGCAGCATGAGTGAGGCAGGTGGGGGAGGCTCCAGACACAGTGAAAATTTATTCCAAGCATGGAGAGTCCTGGGGCCGGAGTCCAGGAGGCTGGCTCGCTGACTTGGGGCTTCAGCCCGCTGCCTCCCCCTCCCCTGCCATGCGGCCTCTGTACCTTGACCACACCAGATCTGCCCCCTCTTGGATCTTTGCCTGGATGCCTGGTTCCCCAAAAAGGGCAGAGCTGGCGTTCGGCGCTGAGCTCCCTGCCCTGCCTCCCGGCCTTGAATGGGCTCCTCTCCCTGCTCACTCGGCCTCTGGCACACCAGCCCGCAGGGGGTGCCGTTGGCTCATCCGTTTGCCTGCGGTCTTTCTCCAGAGAGTAGGGTCTACACTCCTGAGATCACAGTCCGACACGTAGCAGGTGCTCAGCAAATGCTGATGATGAGGGTCTGAGATCCCCAAGGAAGGAGAGCTGCGGGGAGCGGCCACTGATGGACCCATGGCTGGTCGCAGTCCCCAGTGATGAATTCTAGGTGCTACTTGTAAATGCCCGTTGAACGAGTCACTGAGCCATGGCTCTGTCCTCCCCATGGCCTGTGGGCGCCCAGACCCCCCGGCCCCTCCTCTCTGGGCGACCGGCGGCCAGAGCCCGGCAGCTCCCCAGCTTCAGACTTTGTTTCCGAGCAAGCTCCGTCCTCGCCTAGTTACAGTCGCCGTGGTGATCATCTAAGCGTTTTTCCAAATTTAAAATTCATCTGCAGACCTGACCGATTTTGCTGTGGCTCAGAACTCCTCCCACGTGCGAGGGGGTGGCTTTCGGGGTTGGGGCTGTCACGGACGTGGGCAGTAAGAGGAGCCAAGCCTGCCACGTGAGTCGCAATCGGCGCTTTGCCTGCACTTCAAGGATGGCTGTTTGGTATCTCACTGTCGTGTGTGGATGGCAGGGGGTCACGGACTGACCCCCGTGCTCCTGCCGGGCACAGCTGCGGGACTAGTGTCCAGTCAATACTTCCTCTTAGTGCTGATGGGAGGCTCCTTGGTGCCCCAGCCCGGTTCCAGGACTGCCCACCCTTTTCTGCAGAGTGCCATGGTGCCCTCACCCTGCTGCACCCTCACAGCATCCATGCCACCCCCTCCTTTGCCAGTCTCCAAGGAGACCGCGCATTAGGCACACAGGCCATCCCAGCCGAGTGTCCAGACCTTGAGGCTGAGCCCAGCGTGTCTGGACCTCTGTGCCTCCCCAGAAACCACCACCTGTGTCAGCCCACCGTCTCGGACCCTCAATTCCCCAGACGACAGCCCCCTTCCTCTGACAGCTGGTCCCTGTGCCCCTGACGGCTGCAGGTCCTTCACGTGTCCGTGTGTCCTGTGGGCAGGTCAGAGCTTCCCCACAGGCTGGCTGTGGACCCCAGATGAGCCTCGCGTAAGCTGTTGCTTCGGTGTTGGGCGAATTTGGATCTGCCGATTCCAACTGTTAGTTTTAACAATCCATTCTGACTGCCCAAATGGCCTGGCTTGCAAGCAGCCTATGAAAACCAGCTCCCGATCGTCTCTGGAAGCCGGAAGCCAAGTCATTACTGCGAACTTGGCAGGGTTTTCACAGCTCACTTTGGGGTTTTTTTTTGTTGTTGTTTTTTTATCCTGCCAGTTGGAAACTATCTTTGACTCAAGTGGCTCAGTGCTGAGGTTATTTATATAATCCCTGTGCGTCCTGCGGATGGCTGTCCGTCCCCCCCCATTTTGTTATTTATCATCACTCTCGTTTCCGCTTTGAAAGGAACGATTTTAAGCACTTGAAGGTTGCGCTGAATTCAGGAACAGCATGATGAATCCGGTGTTCCTTCGCTTTCCCGGGTCTCGAAGCCTTCTATGGAGATCCTTGTCCGCGGGACGCGTGGGGGTGAGGCGAGCCGGGATCTCAGGCCGCCCCTCAGCGTTGGCTGTGCTAGGGATGCCGGGCCCTCCCTCCTCCGGGGAGGCTGCAAGGAAAACGATCGCTGGCTTCTTTTCCCGTCCCTACTCACTGTCCCGGCTCCCAGAGACCATGTTCCTCTAGAACCAAGAACTCTACATGTAAATCTCAATCGAATATGGGGATCCTTCCCGAGTGCTCGAAATTGTCAGACGCAGGTGGCCTGCAGTGTTGGAGATAAACCTCCCCCTGAACCCGCTCCTCGGCGTCTCTGGGAACATCTGTGAGGCCACTGAAACCAGTGCAAGGGGACGTCCGAGTGGCCATGCGGGCCAACTTTCCTTCCTGGCTTAGGATTCAGGCTCAGGCTCTCACGGAAACTTTAGAGCCTCCGACTTGAAAACGGGAGGTGGCATGTTCTCCAGCAGCTGACGACTGCGTTCATTAGGACGCTCGGTTTCAAGGGACAGAGAACAGCAAAAGGGAGTTTGAGTCGTGCGTCCAACTGAGAGGGGCTTCAGATGTGGCTGGATCCAGTGCTCTCCTGCCTTTGCACTCCTCTGCATTGGCTTTGTTTTTGGTTTCCAGGGGAGCCCTCTGGCTGCTCCAGCCTCCTCCCTCATGGTGGCAGAAAGGCTGCAGGGCTCCATACTGTCCTCCACTCGGGCTCGGGTCAAGTAGGCAAAGAGAATCTGTCCCGTCTCCCCCAGCATCCATGGGCAGAGCTGTAGCCAGCCTGCACACCCACGCGGAAGCCAACCACTGAGCGTCTAGAGCTGTTCTCATGCCCTCAGGACAGGGGCTGGGTCCCCAGCACAACTGGGGCTCTTCCTGGAAGAGGCGGCCACCAATGCCAGGCAGGCAGGCAGGCTGTGGTACTCACTGGCATTGCGATGAGGGATGATACTGTTGCTTTTTGGTTTTGTGTGAACCCACCATGTGGCTCAGGCAGCAGCCCTTCTGAGAGACTGGTTTGGTGAAATGGGTGACATTTCTTACTCTGTGGAGCAGATGGCTTTGCTTCAAGGAATTGGAATAGGGCCGCCCCCCACCGCAGGCTGATTGGCTGAGAGTCCACCAGATGCTCAGGGACCCCCATCTCGGGCTCGCCTTGGGGCCCGGAGAGATCGCCGCTGACCTTCAGCTGCTTGGAAGTCATGTCTGCATGGCGGTGTCTTGTTTCCCAAGTGGCTACGGGCACCTGGGGATATGATGCCCTCCCACCCACCCTGAGGCTTCCAGAAGGATTGTCCTGACCTTCTGGGTCCAGCCCCCTTCTGTGTGTGATCGCCTCTCTCTAGAGGAGTGGGACCTCCCACTGACCTGTCCCCTCACTGCCAGATCAGGGTGTCCTTTCCCATTTTGATAAAGAGCATCCCAGCGGGCCGGCATTTGTTCCATGTCTGCCCAAAGGGCAGGGGGCAATGAGAACTGGTCTAGACCCTCGGAACAGGGTGCTTTTTGGGGAGATAAATGGCAGGAACCCACGCCCTGATAATTCAGACATTTGTCTGATTCTCTTCTCTTTCCTCTGCTTTAAACATTGACTATTTTCTCTTTCTATCATAAACAAGGCTCAGGTTGAAGCTAAGAAGGAACATGAAGGTGCCGTACGGCTGCTAGAGGTAAGTGCCAGAACCCTGACCCGCTGGCGTTGGGGGGCGGGCGAGATCGGAGCTGTGAATGTGGGGGCCACTCCTGAGTGCCCGCGGGCACCAGCCACTAGCATTGCTCGCCCACCCCCTACACGGGCAGCACAGCGACCGCACAGAGAGGCGAAGTCACGTCCCCACAGTCACACAGCCTGCCGCGGAGCTGAGTGCCTCACACGTGACCCGCTGTCCCCTGCAGCCTGCTCCGGGACCACGCAAGGAGGAAGATGGGGAGGAGGATAAAGTGTGGGTATGGGTGGACCGCTCCCGTGGGCACCCTGCCGGCGGATGAACCGTGGATGGCACACTATCAGGGACATTTTCAGGGACGGCACTGACGGTGGGGAAGAGCTTGGCTGCTGGTACCTGGGGAGGCATTTGCAGAATGAGACAGGGGACGACACAGGGAGTCCAAGCGGAGGACACCAGTGAGCAGGGCCATGGCCCCTCCTGCCGTGAACCCCCCGGACAGAGGCCAGACAGCTCCTACCTTTTCATTAGAGACACATAGGTGGGGGTGTTCCTGGGTGGCCTCTGTGTGGGCCGCCGTCCCTGGATACAGGGGGAAGGTGGCCCTGTCCTTTGTCCCCAGGGGCATGGTGGCCACGGAGAGCAGAGTGTGCCTCTCCTAGTTCCCTTATGTTGCCTCATAACATCTATTCCTCCCGCAGGGAAAGGTCCCGCCATTGCCATCCCATATATTAAAGTTGGTTTTTTGAGCGCGTCCGTTAGCTAATGAGTATCTGGAGGGGTGAGTGTGACGAATGGCAGGGGGAGCTCTAGCACCCGAGGGAATGGCAGCAGACCCCCGGAGGCCATGCTTGTCCCTGGAAAATCCACTCCCCACCCCCCGCCTGAACCGCCCCCCACGTACGTTCAGACTGCCTCCTGGCTGCAGGCGTGCGTCCTTGTCTCCACTGCCCGGGACCCCCGGATGGGGTGCGTCCTGCATTCAGCCGCCCTCTGGGCCGCCCACGGGGGTCTCCTGGCCCGGGGCTGGGGCCGTGCATGTTCCGGCATGGGGTGGCATCGGAATGTGCTCTGGGGGGCAGGTGCAGCACAGACGTGTCTTTTCTTCTTTACAACGTCTTCCGTGGTTGTGCCTTGCTTTGCGCTTCCCGCAGAACACGCTGGACGGCATGCAGGTACTGGAGGGCTCGGGCCTGCCCCGTGCCGCTGTGCTTGGCGGTGCTCTCCCTTGTGCTTGGGGCCGCCACGGCTCCCTGGGCCTGCTCAGCCCCCCGGGAAGCCAGCAGCCCGAGCTTCCTCTGGCTGTGGGGCGCGTGGGGACTCCTGGGGGCGGGGGGCACTGCCATTGGGCACCAGAACGCAAGCTCTGTCCCGGCAAGGCTTGAGCAGGCCCAGCGATCCTGGTCTCCTGTTTCCCGCCATGGCCATAAGGGTCAGGCTGGGAGGACAGCCCAGAACCCCGATGACTGTGAGGGGTGCAGTGGGATGGTGGCAGGTGTGGGGACTCATTCTGCCCTTGGGCCAGCCACATGCCCAGCATGCAGCCCGTTTGTCTCTCAGTCATCAGTCATCGGGATTCAACCCTGGCCCCGGAATGTTCCCCCGCTGTGTTTGTGTCTGCCGTGTGCATGGCTGGGGCCCCTCCCGCAGGTGAGGGCGGCAGCCTTCCTTCCCACGGACAGGACACTGCCCTTCTCGCTACACCCATGGGACAGGAGGAACGGTGCTGTCCCTCTGGATGGGGTTTTGAGTGTTTTCCAAAACTGAGTTTGATCGTGTAGTCACCGAGGGGAGGGTTCTCAAAGTGGGGTTCCCAGACCAGCAGCATCGGCATCGCTGGGAGCTTGCTGGAGATGCCAGTCCTTGGGTCCTGCCCACCCTGCGGAGTCACAAAGTCGGGGGGGACCCAGAAACCTGGGGGGACCGAGCCACCCCTCCCTGGGCAGTTCTGAGAAAGCCATTGTCAGGGAAGCATTGCTTCGTGTCCATGAGGCTAGTGTGGGGACGGAGGGCGTGGGGGCCGAGCCCGTGCCCTGCCTCTTGGCCGAGCCGTGGCTCAGTGTCTTAGTGACCTGAACCTCCACCCGCCCCGCACCTCACCTTCACCGGACGTGTTGATGAGGGACACCTGCAGCATGCTGCGGGCTTTGTGGAGCGTGTTCCTGTTCCTGGAGGGGGTGTGCATCCCCCATGGCACGCTGGGGGCTCCCCTCAGTCAGGGGCTCTGCTCGGAACAGCCGCCACCTTGCCCGGCGAGACACACACACAGGACTAGTGGGGTCGTCTCCACAAGCACGGGGCAGCAGAACCCCTCCCGGCATTGTCCTTGCCCAGCCAGTGCTGTGGGCGCTCCCGAGCCCCATTTTCTGAGGAGTGCGAGGCCAGGATGTCTGGGGACGGGAGGAGGGGGCGGTCTCCATCCGGTCAGGACGTGTGCCGAGAGTCCCAGCGCCCGCAGAATCATCTGGGCTCGCTGTGGGGCCTCACCAAGGTGGGCGTCAGGCGTTAGCTGAAAACAGAGCTTTTCCAGAATCATGACCGAGCCCTCTGCAAACTGCAAAGGAGGAACTGTTAGAGAACGAGTGTCCCTGGCACTTTATGGAGGGGTAATTTGAAGACGAAGAAGCAAGAGAACATCTTAAAATTAATAATAGTAATGACACTCCAGTGACAGTGACCTAGGGCTCCCTGAACCCTCCCTTTGTGCCAGGCGTTAGTTAGGGCACATGTAGGGACATCTAGGGCACAGCAAGCATAGCATGTCACTTAATCTTCGCGACACCCAGGCCAAACCGAGGCGCAGTTCAGTGACTTGCCCAAGGCAAGCTGGTGAGAAGCAAGGTCTGGACTCTGACGCCAGGAGCTCGGCACTGCACTGCAGCCGGATTCCCTGGACCCCGGCCTCCCCGGGACGTGGGGTCAGCTCTCCCACCCGCAGACCCACAGCTGTGAATGACTTCACACGGTGGCGGTGGCGAGACTTAGAAGCACTGCCCTCCCCGGCAGGGGTGCAGGCCACATGATCACTGTCCACTGGGCACTGGACACGTGTGTCGGGGTTAATCCGTAGACACCACCCACCCTAGCGAGGTCGCTAACGTCATCACCCTTTTCCCGGACTGGAAATCAGGCACAGACCCTGAGTCACCTGCCCCGGGATGCACAGCTTGCCAGAGCAGAGCCAGGTCCCGAGGGCAGGAGGGCCAGTGGGCAGCACTGTCCGAGGCGCAGAAACGAAGGTGTGCAGGGGAGCAGGGCCTGTGTGTGGGGCTCGGGGGCACGGGTTCCAGGGCCCGTCACAGGGGAAAACCTGGGATCAGCTCATTCCCGCCACTGTCCATGCTGTGTGCTTTGCGTGTACGTTCTGGCTGCTTTGTGCCGTCTTTGGGGCGCCTTCCCAGCACCTCCCCCTGTGGCCCCCAGCTTACTGGCCGTCAGCTCCAGATGAGGCTTCAAACTGCCCACGATGCCAGATGCTCATCACAGCCGGGAAGGGATCTGTGTAGGCTCCTTTCATCCTGGGTCTCCTTTGGGGAAAGCAGGAAGAGCAGACAGTGTGCCCCCTGACCCAGGAAGACACGGGGTCTTCTGGAGGGGGCCTAGCATCTGGGCAGCGTTGGGACCTTCCTGGGCCCTGTGCCCATTTGCTTCATGAGTCCCATCCCTTTCTCCATAAAAGTATTAAAAGTTCTATTTTACCTCCACCTGCCTGGGAGTAAAGAGGAATATAGCCCACGCGGAGTCAATAGTATACATTTGTTTCTGATTTTAGAGGAAACGGAAACGAAAACATTGGCATGGTCCCTAAAATGGTCCCCGTGTTGCTGGGCCTAAGGGTGGGGGGGTCGCCCTGCGGGGCTGGTATTAGGACACTGGATGACCACGCGGCAGGAGAGTGTGCGTGTGGGTGAAGGTGCACATGCAGGAGGACGCACGCCTGGTCCCATCAGAGATGAACCTGGTTGTCAGGTGCATTCGTAAGCTGAGGGTCAGGTCACAACCTCACACCGGGCATATGACGGTCACTTCTGGTAGGCAACATCTGCTGCTGCTCAGGGACGGCCCCAGAGAACTCCCCTCCGAGTGATGACTCGGGGAGGACGTGAGGACAACATGGGGAGGACGGGGCAATGTGGGGAGATGACCCGGGGATGGCACAGGGACGTTGTGGGGTGCAGACCCCCGCACCTGTGACTGTGCCAACTGGCGCGTGTGGCTTCCTGATGACCGCAGCAGGGTCAGCTCCTGCCTGCTCTGCTGGGTCACTCCGCTGACCGGAGCCAGTGCCACCTCATGGCAGGAGAAGCAGGAAGCACAGTCTCCCGGGGCCAGGGGAGTGAAGCCAAAAGGTGGTTGGCCCGTGGCATTGTCCCCACCCCCTAGAATCCTCACAGGACCGCGCAACTTTGATACGAAGTGTGGCAGAACAGTAGTCAAGTTGAGAATCCAGGAAGTGGACCCATAACGTATAACTTAGAATTAATGTTTTACATCCGACTCGTCTTAGGAAGCCTCCCCCCTCCCTCTCCTCCTTCCCCTCAGGGAATACTTTGCAGCCCTGTAAGGCTTCGCTGAGAGCTGAGGTGGTTAGGGACAGGGAGGCCGTGTGTGCCCCGGTGTTTGGGAGCTTGGCTGCCCCAGGACCGACCTCCACTCCAGCTGTGTGTCCCGGAGGCTGCCGTCCGCCCCCCCTCACGCTGTCGGCATCCCAAGGTGATAGAGGTATCCTGAGGCCCCACCTACGACGGGTGCTTACTGCGCACCTAACACCGAGTGATGAGCGCACGTCGGTCCAGAAGCAGGGAGGCCCCGGCGATCCAACCCACCAGCTTGGAACTCTGCCGATGAAGTTGGAGAACAGGACAAGCTTCGAGTCACATGAACCAAAGCAAACACTGAAGACACTGGGCTTTCATGGTGTGGGATCCGTGCGCGGCGTGGAGTGCAGAACATTCGAAGAGAAGTCCGCACTGACCAGAGTCCATCCTTTGCGACAATGTTGTGCTCAAGCCCACATTGTCCCGCCAAGGGTCTCCATTGGTGACAAAACGTAGGGAATTCTGGTAGACTCCCATGGACTCAAAGGAGCTCTCATACTTTGCTGAAAATAGATGTCCAGGCAAGGGGGGAGGCGTGTGAGGGAGCTTGGGTGGGACTTACTAGGGCAGCCGCACCCCTCCCTGCGGCTTCAGGCCTGTGGTGTTGCCCTCAGAGGCCAGAAGACAGTTGCTTCTGCTAATGGAGCCCTCCCATGCACCCCACAGTCTGATTTTGCAATTCCTTATTGCGTTCTAGATGACATGGTTCACCCCACGTTCTAGGTGGAGGCATTGAGGCCCACGGAGGCTGTGGGACATGCGTCCAGGTCCGCATGAGTGAGTGGGGGACCCAGGATGTATAGCCAGCTTGGAACCTGGAGTCAGAGAGGCCTGGGTTAGTCCGGCCCCTGCTTGGCGTGTGACCCCTGGCTTTCGTGTGACCCTTGGCTTTCATGCATGTTGGCCTTGTTTTCCTCCCCGTGTTGTGGGCTCATACCACCTGACCCCATGGTCTCCCCGGCCATCAGAGATAATGCGTTATGAATCCCTGACAGCGCCCAGCACAGAGCAGGCAAACAGCCCCCTGTGAGCAGCCCCAAGGTCAGGACGTGACACGAAATATTCCTCCCAGATGCTCCCATGCGTGGGGTCCCAGCCTGCCCGGGACGACCCCGGGTTCTCCCTGCTGTTCTGATGATTCACAGCGGGCAGCCGTGTACCCTTCACCTGCCCCTGGCTGGACACAGGGCCCAGCCCTCCACGTGGCCGTCCTCTACGAGGCCCGGAAGGCGGATGTGGAATGCGGAGTGGCGGGCCCTGATAGCTAGCCATCGTGCTCCGGATGTGTTTTTCTCCATCTTTATAAATACCCATGACCACGCTGGCCAGTCTCCGTGTTTCTTCCAGGGATAGTGTGCTTGTCTGATGACTGTGCCATCTGTTCCCGCCGCGGTCTGCGTGGCCTGTCCTCCTGCCGCCTGCAGGTGGCCAGCTACCCGGGGGGGCCGCCCATCCAGGAGGCGACCAGGCTCTAGCTCCTGAAATAAACACTGATGTGGGGACAAGCCAGCCGGGCACATTGGTGGGGTTGCTGCTGCCTTCCTGCTTTCCAGGAAGCCATTCCTCCTACTGGTGCGAAGTGCGTCTGAGGCCCATCCACGCCTGGGCTGACGTGGCCCGTCTGGAGACGGCATGGCTGCTCGGTGATCCCGGGCCTGAAAACCCGCCGGGGGGGAGGGTGGCGGCATTCCCAGCCGGCACCGGGTCAGAGGCTGGATGGCCTCGTGTCTCTGGGGATGGCCTCTAACCGTGCGCACATGAGCCCTGGACACACAGGAGGGTCCCCCACAGGGTCTGGAGCTCTGGGGTCTTGGATGGACAGTTGACAGTCTTATTGGATGGAGAGCTCGTGTCCCGGGAAGTCGCTGTTGCCGTGGAGAAGCCCATCCCAGGAGTGGGCAGTGCAGACCTTAGAGCGCAGCTGCCCCGAAGACGTCGGCCACCCATGTCTCTACCGCTGTCCCAGCCATGCTCACTCGTGGGGCCAGTATCAGGCGGAAGACACCATGGTGAAGTGTCAGTTTTTTCCTGAGCACGACGACTGCGAGAAACAGCCATTTGTTGGTGACGTTAAAGATTTTCAAGATATGTGAACGGGCTTAAGCGTCAGGTGTCATCCCTCTCCTGAGAGGACAGGGGACAGAACGGGACAGCAGACAGAAGACTGGAACGGAAGCCCCAAGCCTCTGAATGGTCCCATGTCTGGACGTGGATTCGGAGGGTTTCTGGTTCCCTGAGACCTCCCAGACCAGGCTCGTCAGCTGGACTTGCTTCCCTCGGGGGCACTTTCCGTGGGCTCGGGTGGCGGGAGGTCCCCTGGGCACAGGCAGGATGTCACGGAGCTGCAGACAAACGCCGAGGGGCCTGCTTGCTCCGCGCCTGTACGCGCTTGATCCTGGCTTTCATCACAACCTGGAGCAAAGGAGCGGGGCGGCCAGGCCTCTCCCACCGCTGGTTACTACCGGAGCGACACGGGGAGCTTTGCCTGCCACACCGAACCACACCTCCCCTGTGCCACTGCCTGCCTGGCTCCCCTCAGGCGTCCAGGGAAGCTGCTGTGGGTTTTCACGCCTGGGGTCACCGAGCAGCCATGCCGTCTCCAGACCAGCCGTGTCAGTCCGGACGTGGATGGGCCTCTGATTCACGTGCCAACATTTAAACATCGAGAGATTTTTGCATTAAAATAAAGACCCCCTGCTCCTTTTGGGAGACTAGAAGTTTTGCCTCCATGGTTCTGGACCAGGGCTGAGCAGACGTCTCCTCCGGACAGAACACGCATGCTCCTCCGGCTCCCCCGAGCTCCCCCGCCCAGCGTGCCCCAGCAGCCTCCCTGGACATCTGGGTACACCGAGGCTCTGAAGTCCGCCATGTGCCCCCTGTTCCTGGGACTCCCTCACCTGCACGTCACCAACCACTCCTTGGAGCATCACGTCCTGGGCAAGCCGCGGGGGGAGATGGCGTGTCCCAGTCGCTCGCTGTCAGTGACGGGGACCCCTGAACAAGACAACAGCCCTGGAAGGAGGGGGTCACCGAGGGCAGTTCCCAGAGAGCTCAGGGGCTGCGCCTGCCAGCAGTGAATGCCAAGGACACCCGTTCTTAGTGGCCCGTGACAGCTGCTGTCAGGTGCCTGTGTGTGACGCTGTTCCTAGGGCGTGTCTGAGCCCTGCAGGGTGTGTCCGGGAATGCCTGTCGCCCCCTCCGCCTCGGGGCTCCATGCTCTCCCAGAGGGCCATGTCAGCCCCCGCAGCCGGCTGCTGGTGACAGGTGCATCTCGAACGCTAGGTCCCAGAGGAGGCCCATGAGGACCTCGGCCGCACTCCGCGTGCACCACCAAGACTTCCACTGCGCGGGCCGGCTGCCCATGGACCATCGCGGGTTAAATCTGTTTGCACTTGGATTTCTCCTGTTTTTATGTTCCTTCAGCATATAGCTCCGCGGGGCTGCGTGCACATGGAGATTCCCGTCCCCCGTCCCATTGCTCCTTGCACGTCACAGTGTCCTGGGGCCCCAGCTCGGACCACCACGGATCTGTTCTCTGTCACTCTGGCTTTGTCATTTCTAGCGTGGTACGGAAGTGAAGATTCTACAGGCGGTTTTCATTGGGTCATTTTCACAAACACGTAGTACCGAGGATTTCACCTGCCAGCCTTTCTCCTAACGAATGTGGAAATGAGTTCACGGCCACGTAAACGGTGCTCGTGTTCTCCCACCAGCCACTGAACCTGGATCGTCCCGGGACGTGCAGGGCCAGCTCTCCCCATCTGAGGACTCTGCCCGTCCCTCGGGGTTCACGGATCTGCCCCGGAGCAAATGCTTTGGGAGAGTCAGGGCCCCAGACCTCAGGGCATCTGACGAGTTCCCCTTTTCTGGTGTCGGCCCCACTGGAGCGGGGTCCTGCATGGTCCCCCACCCGGGGCCCAGGAGTGCTGAGCTCACATCTCTGCCTTGGGAAGCAGCGATCGCAGATAAGCTCATTCAGCTTTTTGAAAGACGAATCCTGCTGATTTTTTTTTTTAATGAATCGAAGAAATTAATTATAGGCTTGGGATTTGTTAGGTTTATTTTTAGAAACCCCTGATCACAGACATAAATAGCATTTCCTTCTATACTAAGGAGCTGGAAAGCTTAATGCCAGAGAAGGGGGAGAGGAGGAGGGGGGTTGAGGATGAATAGAAGAGGAAGAGCGGAAGGAGAGGGGCAGGAAGGAGGAGGGGGAGGAGAGGGAGAGGAGGTAAGGAAGAGGAGGAAAAAGATGGGGAGGAAGGGGGGGAAGAGGAGGGGGGGAAAAGAGCAGGAGGGAGAGGAGGGGCCAAGAGTGGGAAAAAGGAAGAGGAGGGAGAGGAGGAAGTGGGAGGGGGTGTGAGGAAGAGGAAGATGAAGATGGGGAGGAGGGAGGAGGAGGAAGAGGGCAGGAGGAGAAGCGTGTCTGCTGCTGGCCCTCTGCAGGCCAAGGCTGTTCCGGTTGTCCCTGCATTCCTGCACACACACCCATGTTAAAGCAAAGATCTATTGAGCACTGACTCGGTACCCAACCCTGTTCCAAGTGCTGGGGACGTAGCAGGGAAGACGCAGACAGATCTCCCCTCGTGGAGCCGTGAGCGGGGGCTACCCAGGCAGCGCACGGAGTTAATGACGCAGCAGATGGGATTCTCCGTTTATCACAGAGTAAGGACCAGAGACGAGGCAGGACTCCACACAGACGAAATAGGGCACCACGCTGCCAATCAGCAGTTCCCTCTTTCCACTGATTGGGCAAATGCTTACTGAGCACCTACTATGTGTCCGATTCTGTGAAAAGCACTGAGGATGTCTCCGGGAAGCAGAAAGAGTGAAGGCTTGGAGCTTCGTATCCCGTCTGGAGACAGACGAGAAGCAGCTAGGGGCCCATGGACCAGGGTGCGTGGGGTGGGAAGCAGCAGCAGAGGGTGCCGCGGGGCTGGGGACAGAGCTGACCCTCCACGCGACCCTCCGTGGCCTGGGCGCCCCGCTGCAGACAGCACCCTGGTGAGACGGAGCCCTGCGTCTGCACCAGGATCGGAAGTGTGGTCCATGAGCGTCTGGGGATGTGAGCGTGCGTGTGAAGTCACCCACCCTGAGAGCCAGCGGGGAAGGAACGGGACAGGAGCAGAGGCAGGAGGGATCTGCCCCTTCCCTGACGTGTGCCCGAGGGAGCCCTCCTCCCCAGGGCTCCGGAGACTTCTCTGCCTGTCTGCACGTGGCAGCCGTGTTGCTGACTGAATCCAGCAGAAAGAACTTCCTTTCATCGCCAGAGCAGTGTTCCTTGGGGCACTGCAGGCTAGGCGTGGGCGTCCCCGTGAGAAAAACGCATCAGCGGGTTGGCCGCTGAGCTGCCCCACAAGTCTGGGCTGTGTCACCGCCTCATACTCCGAATCTCAAATGGCTGTGGCGAGGCGTGCCAGCCACAAGTGCCCGGGCGGCACACACAGCCCAGAACCGTCCGCGGCTGGCTGGGATCTGAGTGCTGGTGGGCTGCGTGGCATGCACGGTTTCCCACGTCCGGCCGGGGAGGGGATGCCTGGTTTTATCAGACGATGTTCTCCCGTGGAGGTAGGAGGCAGCTCCCCGTCACACCCCTGTGGGCACGCCCCAGCATGCACGACCCCCCCCCGCCACTGCACACCCCTGACTGCCTGCCGTGCCTCTGCCGTGCAGAGCAAGGTGCGGGAGCTGGAGGAGAAATGCCGGACGCAGAGTGAGCAGTTCAGCCTGCTGTCGCAGGACCTGGAGCGGCTCCGGCAGCACGCCGGGAAGATCGACCTGCTGGGGGGCAGCGCTGGGGCCTCCTTGGACGTCCCCGGGTCCGGCAAGCCTTTCCCACAGTTCATGAACGGACTCGCCCCCTCCATCAGCAAAGGTAAGTGCCCGCCCCTCCCCCCGTGTCACGGGGTAGGGGAGGGTGCGGCCAGTGGCCCCGCAGTGGGGCGTGCACAGCATGTGTCTGACCCCTGCGCCGGACACTGGCATCCTGGCGCTCCGGGTGATGGCAGGCACCCTGCAGCCCCTGCTGTAAGCACTTGTGGGTGTCAGCACATGTGCTCCTGGCACGGCTACGTGTGGCAGGGGCTGTCCTGGTCCCACTCTGCAGAGGGAAAGACCGAGGCCCTCACATGGGTCACACAGCTCCCGGGGGTAAGTGGGGAGCTCCAGCCCTGGGGTCTGTGAGTGCACCCCTGGGCCGTGGCTGCCTCCCAGCTCTCATGCCCAGTGGCCTCCACGTGGGGACAGATTCCTGTTCCCACAAAGGCCATGAGGGTCACAGTGGTGCATGTCCCACTCATGCTCAGGGAGCAGGGCCGGAGCGGCATGGTCTGACCTTGGGAGCTGGAGGAGGGACTTTGTCTTTGTATCTGGCAGAAAGACCACGGAGTCTGCTTGACGGCCTCACGGCTGGGCTCCTGCCTGGATGCAGAGGGCTGCCCTGGGCTGTCAGGGAGAGCTCTCCTCACACAAGGGCCACCTGCACAGGTCATCCTGGTTGCAAGAACACCCACCTGTTTAAAAGTTGTTGTTATAATTAAGGGGAAATGAGTGTCACAACCTCCCATTGGAATTCCTTAAAGGAGAGCATTTCCAGACTTCCCCCAGTTGTCATCAAAACATAGCATGGTGTTTCTTAGGGCTCCATAACGTTACAACAACGCGAGGCTGCCTGTTCCTTGGTAAATCACGCTTCCCTGCTTGGCTCCTGTCAGCACTGTCCCTCCTGTCCCGCTCAGCCGTTAGCTGGTGTGCCGTGTGGCAAGTCCTTCCATGGTGTCCCCAGAGCACGGGGCACCCAGGCCGGGTCGGGGGACTGCATCTGTGAGGTTGAACGGCCGGCCAGGCCCCACAGAGAGCCTCCTGTCGGTGGGTGGAGACAGACAAGAAGCAAGGGGACAGAGGAATGACTTGCACAGATGTGTGAGGATGGGGTGACAAGGTGGAAGGTCACCCTGGGTAGGAAGGGTGACGTGTTAGATCAGGCGGCCACAGATGTTCACCTCTGGGAAGCGATGCTGGGGCCATGTCATCTGAAGGGTAGCAAGAGGCAGGAGGGTTTCAGCTCTTACCAGATGAAACGAACGTTCTCAGGGTGGGTGGCCGCGGAAGTCTGTCCAGGATGTGCTTTTCACGGCCCCAGCACGTTTGGTGACTTCCAGAGCTGCGCTCAGAGCTGTGATGGCAACCTGGGATGGGGACACAATCAGATCCTAAGGGCAGACACAGGATCCACGCAGGCCCCGCAGAGCACCACATGTGGTGAACACCACGGCCCTGTGTATGCCGAGCTTCCGCCTGGGGGTGTGGGGTGTAGAGGGTCTGGTCCCGTGGTGCCTCTGCGCGGCTTGCACCAGAGCCCTAGGCCGCCAGGGAAGGCAGGTGCTCAGCCTGGTCACACGCCCGGCCTGTGCCCCTGCATGCCCGTCCCCGGCCAAGCTGCACGTGGCAGGCAGGCCCTTCTCACCGCGGCGTCTTGGTGCTGCTGCATGAGCTCCTCCCGGAAAGTGTGTAAATGTGAGTGTGGTGGGCGTGGCTCGGTGCCGAGAGGGCTCTGGGAAACTGGATGTGATTCACGACGGTGGACGCGGGTGCTCAGCGGAAGCAAAGCCAGCAGGGGCGCACGGCGCGGAGCCTGTTGCTGGGACCGTGGTAGATGAGTAGGTTTGTCCCACGGCTTCTGTCTTCCTGCCATCCGGATGGACCAAGCTCATGGAACGATGTGCGACATTTGCCCCGGGGGGCTCCCATTGGCAGGGCCCACACGCACTTGGCTTCCCCCTCGCCGGGCCGACATTGCTGACAGAAGAAAACCCTCCCGTGGGGACCATCCTCCCCTGGGCATTTTCTGATGGGTGGGTGCCCGGGGAGACCCCGGGTCTTAGAGGAGCGTCAAGGGCCAGCATGAGGTGAAGAAGGCTCGTGGGCAGATGCGTGGCCCACCGCCCTCTGCATCCTCCTGCCTGAGCCAGCCTGGCCCGGAGTTTGAGGAGACCATCGTGGGTTGATTGGGAGCCACGAAGGGACCATGGGCTGCACTGTGGGCCACGTTGGACGTGAGCACAGGCCCTCGCCGTTACGTCCAGGTGGTCTCAGAGACAGCAGCACCCACCACGGAGGAGCACATGGGGGCCAGCGCGGCCGAGGGCACTGACGGTTTTGCCTCTCATCTCACGCTGGCTCTGAGTTGGATGGCAGGGGACACCCGCCTCCCAAGGACCAGGCTGTGTGACCCAAGGGTGAACACAAGGAGACTCCACAGTGTTCATCTCATATGGGCCGCGCTCCCCCACGGTCATCGGTCAGGATGGGTGAAAGCAGACCATAAGCACCGGAATAGCCCCGCGGTGCCTGGGCTTCAAGTGCCCAGCTTTGGGGACTGGCTGCCCTGTCCTCACTTGGGAATGCTGGAAGTCACAGCCTCTCCATCTGGAATATTCCACCGAAGGGAAAAGGAAGCAGTGACTCACACACCTGCTCCAAAAGCTTCTGCCCAAAAGCGGGCCCTTCAGCTCCACTCACAGGGCGCTGGCCGGACCGGCCATGGGTCAGGGATCGCAGTCCCCCACGGCCCCGGGCAATGAGAAGCACAGTGCTTCGTGCCACTATGGGCCTAGCACCTGCCATGGATGGAGAGCGCAGTGGGCAGCCACCAGGCAACACCCCTGCTCTCCGGGATCTGATGCCCTAGCAGAGCCCCGTGTTTGTTGTGGCACTGAATCCTTTTCAGGAGCGCTTTCTCACCGTTCCCTTAGGCCGAGCTGTGGGGCCCCTGGCAGGTGGGACATGGGACACTTCCCACCTTACACTGAATCACAGGGTGTTTCCCAGCCATGATGCAGCAGGTCACGTCTTCAGGGAGGCGATCCTGCGGTGTGACTGCCACAGACAGAGGGTGGACAGAGAGGTCAGGGTGGGGATTGTGCTCCTGTGTTTCATGTTGGAACCCTAAAAATGCCTGGCCCTTTGGCCAGCTTGTGTGTTAGGACTCTTTTTGTTGTAAATAACCACAAAGCTGACCTAAACCAGTGCAAGCCAAAAGGAACTTACTTATTGACAGGATGAGGAGCTGGTAGGTTCAGCTCCCAGAGCAGCTGGACTTGGGGACTCCAACCGCGTGCCCAGGAGGCAGTCCCCCCATCTGGTGGCTCCCCCTCTATGAGCGCTCTGATGGGCCCCAACTCTCCTCCTGGTGGCAACGTAGCTGCATCACAGCCTCCCACATGGTAGCCAGGGAAAGGGAGAGCCGCCTCCTCCATGCCTCCCTTTACTTCCCTGTGATGGGACCTTCTCGTCGCATGCAACACCACCATTGCCACCAAACCATCCTCAGGGGTGGGAGTGGCCTCCTCCGGGGATGGCCCAGCATGGCAGGGGTCAGGCTGGTCATGGGCATCGAGGGCAGGAGGGGGCAGATCCCAACACGAAACCCCAAGGCTGATGGCAATGAGGGGACAGGCATGCCGGGGAACGCAAGGACCGTGTGCTTGTTCACACTGCCTCGTGTTGTGGGCAGGTCAGGAGAGCGCCATCGGAAGCCACACGGTGATCGGGGACTACATCCGGCCCCTCCTCCTTGGTGACAAGCCAGAGCCTCTGTCCGTCAAGCCTGCCTTTCTGTCGCGATCCGCCAGCCCAAGATGCAGATTTGAATCAGATGTGAGTTCTGGCCGGCGTGCGTGCAGCTGGTGGGAACATGAAGGTCCTCCCGCCTTTCCTCCTCTTCCCTCCTCCTCCTCCACCCTCCCACAACTTCCCATATCCAGTCTTTACCCACCCTCATGTCACCTCCTCCAGGCAGTCTTCCTACATGTCTCAGCATGTCCCAAGCACCCTCTGACAGTTGAGTGCTATGGGCAGTGTCCATCTCTGTCCTGGGGCTGAGCCCCCGTGAGCAGACAACATGGTCGCTGCCCATCTCTGTGTCTTCACAGACATGCGCCAGGGCCCAGCACACTTGCCCGGTCCGCCCGGCGAGTTCCACGCGTGGGTCAGGGAAGGGCCCACCTCAGGTCCACTCGTGGGTTGGGGAGATGCGTTTTTATAAACATCCCCCCGTTTGACTGGGGGGCCCACGCTGAGGGAGCCGCCTCATCTCGGGGCTGGCGTCTCACAGGAGGGCTGCTGTCTGGGGCAGGAAGCCTGGCGGGGCCAGAGGGGATCCCCGTGTTCCCCTGGCACGAAGCGTTAACCAGAACGCTGACTGCGTCTCTGACAGATGGATGACGCCCGGAATTCCAGCACCTCCAAGCAGAGATACTCGGGGAAGGTCCATTTGTGCGTCGCCCGCTACAGGTAAGTGCAAAACTCCGCTCTGCCCCTGAGTGTCCGTGGGCGCGGGGGTCGGGGGCCGAGGAGGCCGTGGGTCCGGGAGCGCTCCCCCGGGGCCCTCGCCCGCAGGCACCCACTCCACCAGCCCGGCGTGGGCGGACAAGGAAGGTCCGTTGTCCATTCTGACGTGAAGAGTGTTTCCCTGGACCTCGGCAGCTACAAGGGAGCCCATAGAGGGTGCGTTCTCTCTGGGGCCTGGAGACAGGAAGTGCGAGATCAGGGTGCTTGCGAGGCCGTGCTCACTGGGCACTCACGCGGCTTCCGGTGGCCCTGGGCGTCCCTTGGTGACGTGTGCCTCATGCAGGCTCTGCCTGTCTTCGCGTGGCTGGCGCCCTGTGTGTCCCTGCTTCCTCTCCTTCTCGGTAAGGACGCTGGTCACCGGATCGGGGCCCACCTGACTCCAGTGTGACCCCATCTTCATCTGCCAAGATCCCGGACCTGGGGGCTGGGACGTGAGCACAGGTTTTGGGGGCACAGTTTAGCCCCGGCAGGCGGCAGGCTGAAACTCGGGGGATGCTCCTGTGCGGAGCCACGGGTCCCTGGCCTCCTCGGCCCCCGCTTCCGTGCGGGCCGTGGTTCCCTAGCTCGTCTCTCATGGGGGGCCTGCAGTGTCCACGGTCAGCGAGAACGCACGCGCCACGGGGTCTGCACGACTCAAGGATGGGCGCAGAGCCTCCGGGTCCCCACCAGCTCTCGACCTGCTTCCACCGAAAGCACGCTGGACTCCAGATTCTGCTGTTGGTGCCGACACTTAGGAATCAGACGCTAACAAGCAGACGAAACATTCGTCTCTGCTGTTCTTCACGCTCGGCCAAGACCCGGGCTCTCGTCCTCGACACCTCGAGTCTGCCTGCAGCCGGCAGACACCACCCCCAGCAGAGCCTCCAGCTTCTGGCAGGCGGGACCGACCTGGGTTTTAGCCATGCCGAGCACCTTCCACACTCTTTGGTTTTCTCCAGCGAGAGCCATTTCTGACAGCCATTATGCTGATGAGCAGATTATTTTCTGATTAGGGATCCGTTCATTTTGCCCATGAAAACACACTTCTGCTGCTCAGATAACAGAGACATTTGGTGTAGCTCCCCGGGCCACAGCTTCTCCGTTAGGAAGCCTGTTGGTCCATACCTAGGAATGGAATTGTTTGGCACCCCGCTCTGAATGCTGGCTGCGCCCCACACATCCCGCACACTGTCTGCAGGGACCCTAACCCCAGCACTGGGAGGAGCCACAGGGCCCCAGGATGGCAGGGCCTGCCCTGCATCACAGAGAAGGTGGGGGCACCCCCAGCCGGGATGCTAAGCTGAACCGAAGTGGCTTGCAGCTTCCCAAACCACGTACCCCTGCCTCCCTAGCCGTGTGCCCTGGGCTCACGCTCCCTCTACTGAAGGGAAAGGCAGAAGTTTGGGGGGGTTCCCGGGGCCTGAACACCAACATTGTTCAGGCAGGCCCCTGGAAAGAGGTTTCCCCAAACTTCACCCCAAACAGCAGAAGCCCCGATCTCAATGCCACTTCCCATGGCGGCTGGTGCCCTCACCTCACATCGATGGCCGCGCGCATGTCCCCACAGCTCCTGCCTGCTCCTCGGCCCCCGCCCAGAGCCCCCAGCCCTCTGTTCAGATGGAAGTCGCTCACATGGGACACGAGTCACCGTGTAAAATGTACCGTGTCCCGGATGCTGGCTCACTGTCACTAGTGCCTCGCCCTGTGGCTGGGCCACCCCCACTGCCTGCCCTGGAAGCCCCCGGGCTCTCTGCATCCACAGATCTCATGTTGTAGACGGTCCCTTGCGCGTGGATGCCATGGCAGCACTGGGCCTTCCCTCTTTCTGTCTGCAGATGAGGGTGCACAGGGTGCTTTACCCTCATGACTTCAGCAAGACACCCCAAACTGACCCTGGCCCTCCCTTCTCCCCATGCTAGCCCCTGCCTGTGGACCCGACTCCGTGCGCGTGTCCCTCTCCACTCATCCTGACCTGCAAAGCCTTCAGCCCCCAGCCCCTCACTCTGTGTGTCCAGGCAAAGCCCAGTTTCCTCCCCTCCTGTGCCGCTCGCTGATCCAGCATCCTCACCGCCCCCCCACCTCCCTTTACCCCCCTCCTCCCCCTCCTCCGCCAGCCCCGATGCACAGGGCACCCTGAGGGTCTCCGCAAATTGCAGACCTGCTCAAGTCACACCCTACCTTCACACTCCTGAAACCTCCCTGCTCTGGAGACTAAATCCACAGCGAACGAAGGGGACCCTGGCAATCCTCGTCCCTCGACACTCCTGCATTCACCTCCCACCAGGCTGGCTCTCAGCTCCCTGCCCCAGGGCCTTTGGTCCCCTTGCCAAACTGTTTCCCCACTTCCTCCACCCCTGGGCTTTCATGGTAAGCACATGTCTGGGTTTGCTCCTGGTGCAGAGGGCCCCGGGCCATTACTGACTTCTGAAACCCCTCAGGTGGTTGCACAGCATTCCTGGGCCCTGGGACATAGATAGGGAACCACAGACTGACTCAGTGCCATGAAATCTACATAGGACGGGGACTGGGGGACCCGGACTCTGGTTCCACACCACCCCCCACTTAGGGAGCTGGCGACTTTGGGCGGGCACCGTGCCTCGCCCTGTGATAACTCTGCTTTCCTCGCCGAGCACTTCAGATGCGTCTCTGACAGTGTCGGTGAACCTCCCAGGGCTGCTGGCCTGTGAACCATCACGGTGTCATGTTTATACGTCTACAGGACGTGGCTGTCATCATCGACTACCGGGAATGCCATTTTACTTTTCTTATCGGGGCCTTTCCTGTTATTTAAAATTTTAGAGAACCAAAGTCAGAAAATCCGAAACTCACCTACCATGGATGTTCTTAGCAAATTGGGCATGACCATAAAATATATTCGTCCCAGTATTCTGGGGACTTGAGAGCGAGGACACCTTCATACCCTGGCGGGGGGGGGGAGGGCACATGGTGCCTCCACGTTTGTGCAGGACTTTCTGGCTGTAGTCACCCGGATGTTAAAAATATCCGAGCCTTTGAGCAAACCGATTTGCTTCCTTGGGACTTACCTTTGGGAAGAACGTGTGGCAGTGTGCCAAGCAGTGCTTAGGAGGATATCACCGCAACGGTGATCCCGTTAACCCAAGGTTAGAAGCAACATCGATCCCCAGCGTTGGGACACTGGTTAAGGGAACGGGTTGGTCTGTTCAGTGGAATAGTCCTCACCCATGAACAAGGACGCAAGGGAGTGTTTCCTGAGGCGAGGGAGGGTCACGCCCTTCTGGAAACTGTGAAAAACAAGCAGATTACTCAAAAGCCGAGGGAATACGGCTCTCTTCCTGCTAAAGGACACGTACAGGAGGGTTGCAGGGCGAGCCGTTGTTTCCGCTTATGGATCTGAGCACGTGTCCCTGCCAGAGACGCGGCAGGTGACCCCCACGCACACCCTCTCCTTCCGTGTCGGTGCAGGGGGGAGGGGCGGGGGTGCCGCCTCGGCCTCCACGCAGACCACCTGCTCTAGGCTGTCCTTCCTTTCTCCAGCTACAACCCCTTCGACGGGCCCAATGAGAACCCCGAGGCCGAGCTGCCCCTCACGGCAGGGAAGTACCTCTACGTTTACGGGGACATGGATGAGGACGGCTTCTATGAAGGTTAGTCGGGGTGCGGGCCGGGGAGCGTGCTGGGGCCGGGCCGCCCGCCTTGCTAGTCTGCTAGGGGACCTGACAGCCGGGCCTGGCTCCTACGGCCCTCTACGGGAGGGTCTCCTCGCCCCGTGGCTGGTGCCCATACTATGTCCCAAAGGGGATCTCCTGCCTCTCCCATCTCACAGCCCCAGCGCCCTGGGCTCCCCCAGCTGACCCCTTCCCCAGCAGGATGGGTGGTGGCCTCGACGGGCTCAGGGCAACCCCACCGACCTCCGGCTCCTGCTGCTGTCTGGCCCACGTCCTGCTGGATCCTTCCCCCAGCTTTCGATGGGGAATGTGACAGCCTCCCTCTGGGATGCCTTGCCGTTCCCCGACCCCCGTCGCCGCTCACCTGTTAGCCTGAGTACAGGCTCGGCTGGCCTGTACGAACAGAAGGGTCGTGGTCTCTTCCCATGGTCGCCCTTGAGCAGGACAAGTTCTTGCGAAGCCAGCACGTTTCTCTGTTGTGGCCCCGTGGAGCTTTCTCGGGGCTGAGAGATGCTTTCACGCCAGTGTTTGCTGGACCCGAGGTCTCATGGCTTCTGCTGATCTGGTGGACAGCAGCTACACCGTGGGCAGGCAACCCCAGAAACTCCAGGACAGGCAACAACAGAGCCTGAGCTCACAGCACACTCACTGGTTTTCAGACCGGTGTAAAACGTGCCCACGGTGGCCACCAGAAAACCCCGGCTCAAAATCTCTGGAATATTCACACCGGGCATTGTGTCCACATTGGCTTTCTGGAGGCCTGATCACACGGGGCCGCAGACCTCAGGGATCCGCTGTCTGTGTGGCAGGGGGAAGCTTCCCTCCGGGTAGAATAGAGAGCATACGTGCCCACCCCTGGGCCGGCCTAGGGGACTTGCGGTGCAGGGTGGCTGGAACAGGGCCTGCTGTGTGGCGGGCTTGCTTATCCCCGTCAGTGTCGTCTTCACCCCTCCCCTTGTGCGAGCGTGCTGGGGGCGAGCCAGGCGGGCTATCTCCAGACCAACACCCTCCAGAGGGGAGCACCAGGAGCAGAGTCGGCGTCCAGTTCATTCCAGGAGAATCCAGGGCCCATTAAATGGTCACATGCCATCCTCGGGGTCCATCGCACATCCCCCGAGGCGGGGGCCCCCAGCATCAGCACCCCCAGCCTCCCGCCAGGTAATGGGGGGAATCCCTGTCCTGCTGGTGCCAGAAGATTGTCCGGGCCGTGTCATCTTGGAGGTTCTTCCAAACCCATCTCGGTTTTTCCGGCCCCTGCTGCTAGTAGGCTTTGAGCCCAGCTATAAAGAGAACATTTCACAAAATAAGAACGGGTTCTCCCTGCGGCTGCCACAAGAGCTAATCAGATGACATTTTCTGACTCTCGACCTACACGTGGTCTGGCATCACGCGGGTGGTCTCTCTGTCACCACAGGTGGCACGCTGGGGACCTCATTAGAACGTACACGGTGCTTTCCAAGGGGGGAAGGTCATCTTTTAGTTCCTGTTCATAGGATCACCCTGGCAAAGATAATAGGAAGATGTTTTTTTGTTGTTTTTTTTTTTTAACCTCCAAAGCCCTCATGCCATGCATGTTTGTTGGTCTGTCTGAGACATTTACTGCATCAATGTCAACACCGTGGTGTCAGCTCAGGATAAGCATGAAGGAGGAGGCCGTCCTGCCTGATGGACTCGGGGGTAGCAGGTGGCAAGGAGCAGGGTCCTGAGGAGGGGACACTGGGGCAGACTCCTGTAAAGACCTATGGAATCCACTGTGGTCCTCTTGCTTGACCGGATGGCCCCACTGAGGAGCCGCACAGATGATGGGGCGGGACCTCGGGGGCCCTGATGGGACGGTCAGGTGATCTCATTGCCCTTATGCCAACAGGTGAGCTCCTGGACGGGCAGAGGGGTCTGGTGCCCTCCAACTTTGTGGATTTTGTCCAGGACAATGAGTCGCGCCTGGCCAGCACGCTGGGGACCGAACAGGACCAGAATCTCATCAACCACGCCAGCATCGGCTTGGAGGGGGAGAACATTCTGGATCTCCATGCCCCCACTCACGTAGACGCCGGCATCACGGACAGTGGTGCGGGGACGCTGGGCGTGAACATCGATGAGATCGGAGAAGACATCGTGCCTTACCCTAGAAAAATCACCCTTATCAAGCAACTCGCCCGAAGTGTCATTGTGGCCTGGGAGCCCCCGGCTGTGCCGCCGGGCTGGGGGACCGTGAGCAGCTACAACGTGCTGGTGGACCAGGAGACCCGCTTGAGCCTCATGCTGGGGAGCAGAACCAAGGCCCTCATCGAGAAGCTCAACACGGCGGCCTGTACCTACCGCATCTCTGTGCAATGCGTCACCAGCAGGGGCAGCTCGGATGAGCTCCAGTGCACACTGCTGGTGGGCAAGGACGTGGTGGTGGCCCCGTCCCACCTCAGGGTGGACAACATCACCCAGATCTCCGCCCAGCTCTCCTGGCTGCCCACCAACAGCAACTACAGCCACGTCATCTTCCTCAACGAGGAGGAGCTCGACGTCGTCAAGGCCGCCAGGTACAAGTACCAGTTCCTCAACCTCAGGCCCAACATGGCCTACAAGGTGAAGGTCTTGGCCAAGCCCCACCAGATGCCGTGGCAGCTGCCCCTGGAGCAGCGGGAGAAGAAGGAGGCCTTTGTGGAGTTCTCCACGCTGCCTGCAGGTGAGGCCCATCCTCCCATGGGGACCCCAAGGGAGAGGGGAGGGCTGGGGCGAGGGAGCAGGCAGGGAAGACGGCACTCAGCCAGCACCGTTCTGGAAGGAGACACAGCAATGTGTGTGTGTGAGGGAGAGAGCGAGAGACGGGGGGATGCTATGTGGATTTTGTTTAGGGACCATGTTTTTGAAGATGCTGTTTCGCATACTGGCGTCGGCAAGTGGCCTGCCTGGAAAAGACAGGAGGTGGTGAGGCCTCCCTCGGGGGCGCGAGAGGACTTCTGCCCCATGGGGTCCCTCCCACATGTGTGCTCGTGGAGTGGGACAGCAAGCCAAGTGCCTACCCTCCTGCAAAACCGTTCTTTCTCTCTCATCTGAGATCACACATGTGGCTGAATTTATGGAGAAGGTGTGAAATTCTGTTGTCGATGCTTTTCTGGGTTCTGGGCGTGTCTGCTACGGAAAATCGTAGGAAATCGTAAGGAGCGGATCAGGTGCACAAGCCTGCCAGGTCTGCTCGTTTCCGGGTTCCCAGTGCTGCCACGGGGCAGTCCGCCCTCCAGAAATTTCTGTGGTGCTGGTCTTAGCTGTGGCGCCCTTTCTGAGCAGGCTCGCTATGCCAGGTGGAGACTCAGACACCTGGGGGAAGGGCAGCCTTCTCAGAGCAAAGAAGGTAATTTTTGTAAGAATATTTGGGGGCATAATTTGTTTCCTCTAGAGCCTCTCTTCGTCCTGGGTTACTCACGAGATCCCCTGGAAACGCCTGTCTCAGCATCCTCTTTGCTGGACTTAGCTCTGTGATTAAGTAAACCGGCCCCGCCCAACCTCACTGGTCAGTGGGTTTTACAAACAATTCATTTCTTCTCCAGGAGCACTTGCGCCGCTGCCCCAAGTCTCCCATTGAACACGGGATGGGCTTCTTGGTTCGTGATGGGTTTGCTTCTATTTCATTGTGTTCTCCAGCATTTGCAAAACCCACCATCAACTAGAGTCTGACCTACACAGCATCAAAGTCATGGGCAGGTGGGGCAGACGCTACCTTAAGGAGGGAGGGATGTCTGAGTAGGAAGGGATTCGTAAAGGGGCAGCGCACTTGTCTTCCGTGACGCTTTGATTTCCTGACTGGCCACGGCGTCAACCAGGAATACTGGGAAAATGAAAGCACCTCTTTGCCTTGATGCTTACTGTGCGGTCATGTGGTCAGTGCTGGGGGTGCGGGGGTCAAGAAACAAGAAACACCAGGCACCGGGCTGGGGGCGGGGCTCGGGGGAGGTGAGGAACACAGGCACTGGGGCCACCAGGAGGGGCTTCTAGAGAAGCTCACAGTGAGACGGAGAGGATGGGGTCCAGATGTGAGCCCAGGGTGCGTCCCACAGGTGAGCTCCCCGTCCCTGACATCCTGGCCCTTGCCTGACCCCCAAACAAGGCACATAGCCGCTCCTCACGGCCCCGGGGGCTGGAAGTCTGAGACTGGGGTGCCGCAGAGTCAGATCTGGAGAGGACCCGTGTCCTGGTTCATGGGCAGCATCTCCTCCCGTGTCTTCACAGGGGAGAGGAGACAAGGGACACCGGTGGGGCTTCCCTTGTAAGGGCTGTGATGGCCCTCTGAGAGCTCCGCGGTCATGACATCAGCTCCTCCTGGAGGCTTTGCTTCCTGACACCATCGCCAAGGGGTTAGAGTTTCAGCATGAATTCTGGGGTGGGGGGACATAGTGGACAATGTTCTGACTGTGGTGAGGGCAGTGAATGGAAGTTCGGGGAGATCGCCACCTCCTGTCTTTTCCAGGTAGTCCTCTTGCCTGTTTTCTCCCCGTGTGGGGAAAACTCATGAACTCGTGTCAGGTATGACTTATACTGAGCAGCCCCACATGACAGCGGAAGAGCCATCCCCATGCTGTCAGCATCTTTGGGCCCACTCAGGGACTGGGCTGGGGCTGGCGGTACAGCGGTTCTAAGTCTTCCTTCACCCATAGAACCCTGTCCCTCAGCTGTGATTTCACTTTATGGAGAAGCAAGGGCTGAGGAAAATCCTGGAGTGGTTTCAGCTCTGGACCATTGTCCTTAAGACTAATGAGGCCTGATAGCATAATCAGCGTCCTTTGTTGGGGCTGATCAAAGTGCCAGAGCCAGGTGATCAGAGGAACACGGGAGACCCTGAAAGAGTTCATGGGACTCCTGAACTCTTACATCAGCTCCAGGATGCAAAGCCAGCCCTCAAAACTGGTCTGGATAGAGTGATGCACTCAGCCAGAAGGCTGGCACCATGCATTCCAGAGTCCCCCCTTTATGAGAAGCCACACCCCCCACACAGGGAGACAGATCTGTGGGTCCTCAGCAAGCCGATACTAGAAACAGGACATCACAGGTGGGATCACAAGGTCACAGAGCTCGTCCCAGGGACAGCTGTCAGCAGAGGGATGGGTGGTGTGTGTGCTCTAGGGTGACACTGGCCGTGTGAATTGTAGGGGGCAGGGAATGTAGTGTTTTCAGTGGGAGCCACTGTGGTACCTCAGTTCTAGATGTGGGTTTGTTTAAAGCTGGATTCAGAGGTAGATTTCAGATCAGAATTGAAGATGATCTTTAGGGTTTGCAACGCTGCACACACCATCTTCTGAAAAAGACTCTCAAAAGGGCTTAGATAAACAAGGCATGTCATTTCCAACTGGCAGCCTCAAGATCCTGTGGTCCCTGCAGAGGCCAGCCCTGCCCAGTGGAGGTGGCCAGACTTCTTCCCTTCAGCCTGGGCTAAGCACTGCCCTGTACATCCCCCACCCTCCCAGTGCCAGGTGTACCGGGTGCTTGAGTGAGGAGAGACAGGCTGTAATTTCTCCTGAGCTATACTGTCCTCCTGCCTGCTGGGGCTGGCTTGATATTTGTGGCCCCCAGGATTCAAGGCAGATCACGACCAGAAGCTTGTGTGTAGAGTGCCCAGTGGCTGCAGGAAGGGCAAGCCACTTCCCAGATGGGGCACGAGAGACCTGTTAATAGAATTCTTCAAATCTTCATGCCCATATTGGGTTTTGTCTGTCCAGTCTTTCCAGCTATTGAGAATTGTCTATAGGTCTATTTTTTTTTTTTTTTAGTTTTCTCATTTCGCTTTATATATCGTGAAGCCCTGTTATTAGGTACGTACACATTTAAATTGTTAGTTCTTCTGGTTGAATTGACCCCTTTCTCATCATGAAATGCCCCTCGTTGTCTCTGGTATTACTTCTAGTCTTGAAGTCTGCTTTGTCTGATATTCTTATGACCACCAGCTTTTTCATGCTGAGTGTTTACATGTTATATCTTTTTCTAAACTTTCAAGTTCTTTGTATCTTTATTTTTAGTATGCCTCCTGTGAATAGTCTACAGTTGGGTCGTGGCATTATAACAATACGACAATCTGTGCCTTTTAATTGGAATCTTTAGTTTCTTTACTTTTAGTACGATTACTGGTATGACTTGGTTTAAGTCTGCCATATGCTCTTTGTTTTTCATTTGTCTTGTTTTTCTCTTTATCTTTCCCTGCCTTTTTTGGGGAGGGGGAGGTACACTAAGTGTATTTTTCTATTCCATTTCCTCCTCTATTGACTTTTTTTGGCTATAACTCTTTGTATTCTTGTTTTAGAGATTGCTATAGGGAGTAACACATGCATATTTAACTTATTAAAACTTAGCTTACAGGGGTGTCTGGGTGGCCCAGTGGCTCTTTGGCTCAGGTCATGATCCCAGTCTCTTGGGATTGAGCCCTGTGTAGGGCTCCCTGCTCAGCAGGGACATTGCTTCTCCCTTTCCTTCCCACTCATGCTCACTCTCACTATCTCTGTCACTATCTTTGTCTCTCACATAACTAAACTTTTTAAAAAACTAGCTTACGTTAATAACAATGTATTTACAAGGAAAGAATAGTACCAGATATAATTACATTTATGTTTCTTCATTTTTACTATTGTTTTTATATATTTTACTTCTACATATGTTGTAAACCCCTCAATATATTGTTATTATTTTGCTTTAGTCGCCTTTGAAGAATTTGACAAAAACAGCCTTTTATATTGCCTAATATATCTACAATTTCCACCAGTTTGTATCCCTTTTTGTAGGTCTATATATCCAGCTGGTATGATTTCCTTTCAGCTCTGAAGAACCTCCTTTAGCTTCTCTTTCAGTATTCTTTTGGTCATCTTAAAAAGTAAAATCTCATCATTTCACTTTTATTTAAAAATATCTTTTCTCTGGGGTCACCTGGCTGGCTCAGTTGGAAGAGTGTACAACTCTTGATCTTGGGGTCATGAGTTTGAGTCCCATGTTGACTGTAGAGATTACTTAAATAAATAAAACTTAAAAAAATATTTTTTTTTCTCTGGATATAGAATTCTAGACTTTTTTTAATTGCAGGACTATACAAATATCATTCCTTTTCTCTTGGTTTTTCCTATTTGTGTAAGGAGTCAGCTCTCTTTCCTGTTGTCCCCTTCATTCTCTGGTCCTTTCAAGATTTTTCTCTTTGTCTTTGATGGTTAGTAATTTGACTCTAATGTGCCTAGGCTTACTTTTACTTCTACTTATCTTTTCTGAACTTTACTGATATTCCTGGATCTAAGGGTGGTAGTGGTGGTAGTTTATCTTCAAATTTCAGACTTTATATCTCCACAGATTTTTTTCTACTTTATCTTTCCCTTCTGAGGATCTGATTATAGCTAAGTCAGATTGCTTGCTGTTGTCATACAGATTTATGAACTCCTATTTATTTTTTAAAATCATTTTCCTCATGTTTCAGTCAGGATAATTTATATTATTCTGTCTTCAAGTTTATCTCTTCTTTCTTTTGCAGTGTTCAATCTGCTATAAAGAACATTAAATGAAAAAAAAGAACATTGAATGAAATTTTTCTTTTGATCATTGTAATTTTCAATTCTAGGATGTTCACTTGGTTCTTTTTAAGATTTACTTATCACTCTTGGGATTCCCATCTCTTCATCTACCACATTTATCTTTGCTTATACATTCTTTTACTTACTTTTAATAAGTATTTTAAAGTCTTTGATAATTCCAACACCTGGGTCATCTGTGGGCCTGCTCCTACTGACTGTTTTTGCTCTTGATTATGTGTCCTTATTTTCCCATTTCTTTCCACATCCGGTGATTTCCGTTGTGTACTGGACATTGTAGATTGTGCCCTGGAGAGGCTCTGGATTCTGTTCTCTTCCTCAGTAACAGCTGTAACAACACCTCTACAGAGTGTTGAAGTTTATTCTAACACTTATATTACTTGTGACATATCTAAATCCTGTAGATGCTTCTTTCAGCTTTCTTTTGCTGAGTATATTCATTTTTGCCTTTAGAATGTGGCCCTTAGCCCTGAGGTATGATCCCAATTTCTGTGATATGGACCTTCTGTGTCTCCAACAGCAAGCTCAAGCTTCTCTAACCTAGAAGGACTTGAACTCCAAATTTTTCCTCGTCACACTAGGCAGCTGCCAGAATCAGTACTAAATGCTACAGATTTCTGGCTGTTTACTTTCCTTTATGTTGTTTGTGTTCCTGCCGGCTCTGCACAGGCATGATTTAAGGGTCCCGAATAGTTTGAGGGGAATGGGCTCACAGAGGTTACGGATCCTCTTGCCTTGGATTGTCACTCTCTGAGACCACTCTCCTCAATTTCTACCATGTCCACCGTCACCAAACACCAACTTCTAACTCCACAATCCAGCAAGACCATCACTTCCTGCTTGGACTCCATCTCTCGTACAAGTGAGCCGGGCAGACTTCTAAGGGAGAATAAAGAGGAATTTGGTTAAGTGTAGGGTTTGCTATTGTGTTTCCCTCCTTTCAAGGTACAGATCACATGCTGTCCACTTTCTCTCTACCCTGTAGCATAGGTTGAATCACACAGGGCATACTCACGGGAGGCCTTATGAAGTGGTTTGAGGTGCCGATTTCCACCATGAGGCATGGCTCCTTTTCCCATTGCTGGGTGTTATTCATCAGCAAAGGAGAGTGGCCTGGCTCTGACAAGAACCACTGATTGCTTTCATGTTATGATGCTACCAGGTCAGGAGGGCAGTGTTGGGGAGATACGGGGAAGTGGTGCCCCACAGTGTCTCCAAGAGCCCTGGCAGTGATATAGCTGAGTGGCTGAGGGCCTCCGTGATCTTTCCCATGCTCGGTGGGGCGAGTCCGCCCACAGTGACCGATCACAGGGAAGGGAGATGGACAGAACTCGGGTTGATGCAGTGAGTGCTTAGGAAAGAACAGTCCCCCTCAGAGACAGAGACCAGACTCATCATCACGAAATCCCCTAAGTCTGATCAGACCCACCCAACTACCAGCGGCCATTAGAACAAGTGACCCTGACCAAAAGGATTGTGCCCTCCAGACACAAGGGGCACAATCCTCTGACGTAGAGGGTGGAGATTTCAAGATCTTTTATGGGAGGGTGAGGAGCCCAGTGCCTTTGGAGTCAAGCTGAAACAATAGCAGTGAGCATGTAGGTGGCACATACTCTGAGCCCGTGCACTGTTACGAGCACTGTATCCACACATCAGTTCCGTTTAATCTCGCAGCTTAATGGAGTTGGTTGTATTGATGATTTACTGTATGTTTTAAGCCATGATGTCTCTGGAGTCGGCTTGTGATTGGCTCTGATGCAGATTTCCCTGATGGACTGCTCTCTTCTGGTGGTGATTTGGGGACCCAGGTGTGTCCATCTCCTGGTTTCACCATTTCTACTCTGTGGCTCCTGAGGTTGCCCCCAGGGATCACCTCCTTCCCAGACAACCAGAGGGAGAAGGACCTTGCAGGTTCACCTGGGGAGCCTTCAGTGGGCTCACCTGGGCATGGCACCCGTCGCTTCTGCCCGTGTTCTACCAGGAGTCGGCCACAGGGCCATGTCTTACTGAAACAGAAGTCTGGAAACTGAACACAGCTGTCTGAGCAGGAGTAAAGTAATAATCGTGATGATGTTTTAGTTCCTGGCCGTTGCTGCCAACAGGCACTGTATTATGTCTGTTTTAAGATAAACTAACTAAATAAAAGACCATTTTCCAAGGTCCCATGTCAGTAACTGGCAGATCTGGGACTTGAACCTGGGCAGAGAGGCTCTAGTGTCCACTTTCTTATCTCCATCCTATTCTGCCTCTGCCTTGTTTGCATTTTAGCATGATACAACTGGCTGTCTTGGTTGTAAGGCCAAGACGGGGCATCCTGCCGTAGCCAAATCAGGGCAGAGTGGGAGAGTGGCTGGGGGAATAGGGAAGGATGGGACACTGGCTCTTTGAGTCAGACTCTGAACACACCTTTCTTCAGCAATACGTCATCTTTAAATTAACCATCCTGGTAGAATTTCACTTCCGAGCCAGGCTGTGCAGATGTCTTGAAGCCATTTATCACAGCGTGTTACTAAGAGTGGACTTGTCTCTGCCTTTGCACATGGTCTACAAGGAAGTGTGGGCATGAACCTGATTTCAGCACCTTGAACCTTAACTTCCTCACGTGCAGAGTGGGGGCATGCTAGAACCCCAGGCCCGCGTGAGGATCCCATGATGGAAAGGACACAGTGAGGAGAAGTGCGTGGCATGCAGAGAATCCTCAAGGGACAGCCCCCCTCCCCGCCCCTGGAAGGGCAAACTTTGGGGGAGCTACTGCGAGGTCGTGCAGTCTGTGGGCCTTGGAGACGTCCTCCTGGCAGTTAGAAATACGTTCCTTTCCCAGTGAAATGCTATGTTCAAAAGGAGGATGTGAGGAAGTGTGTACAGATGTGGAGGAAAGGGTGGCAGGCAGCACGGGCCATCCTGCTGTCCCTGGGAGCCTCCAGCGTGACCGGGGCCATGGCCACTGCCTCGGCATGGCTTGGACTGGCTGCTCACGCCACACAGCACGTTCAGACTGGCCACGGCGCAACAGTTGCTCAGCTCTGTTCCCTCCCACGGGGTGGGAAGATGGGTAACATGTGGTCCACACCTATCTTCTCTCAAGTCCATGAGCAGAGGGAGGGAGGGGGAAGGAGCAAGGAGGGGAGAAAGGAGGGAGGGAGGGAGCTCTCTCTTCTGCCCAAGGTTGGGCTCTCCTTGATGCGTCCTGAGGTAGTCCCATGACCCTGGGTAATTACGTCTATGCTGGCAGACTGGGAACAGGGCGTAGGTGGTCCCAGAGGGTGGACAGATGCCCAGGTGAGTCGCGGGGCTGCGGTGCACGCCAGGAGCCGCTGCCCTCCTGCTGCCCTCCTGCTGCCCTGCCCTGCCCTTCCGGGGTGGTGTGGCGTGTCCTCTCGCCTCCCGTCCTGGAGACTTGACCCAGAGCGCTTTCCAGGTGAGAGCAGTGAGCTTCTCGGCCACTCACCTGCCAGAGGGCCGTGCCCTGACAGCGCTGTCTTCTGTGCCCCCAGGCCCTCCGGCGCCCCCACAAGATGTCACCGTCCATGCTGGGGCCACCCCCGCTACCATCCAGGTCTCCTGGAAGCCACCCGCCCTGACGACCTCTGGGTTGTCCAATGGGGCCAGCGTGTCTGGCTACGGCGTGTATGCAAAAGGGCAGAGGGTGAGTTCTGGTTGGGGGGTCGCGTGGGGACTGCCAGGGACTGAACCACACCTGCTCCTGGAGGGTTGAGCACGAGGTGGGGGTGCATCCCTCTCTCCCCCAGCAAGATCCACCAGCACGTCCTGAACAGCACCTGCAGCGGCCCCCCGGGTCCCCCATGGATGGCCCCCTTCTCTCCTGTGGCTCCTCCTTCCCAGAATTCTCTCTGCCTGGCTCCCACGGCCACTGCCTGACCTTCCGTGGGCAGTGCCTGTTCTTCTCCCCTCAGCGCTGATAACTCACCCCTCAGCCCCGCAAAATCAGGCCTCCCGTGATGACGGGCTCACAAACTCTACCAGCTGTTGCTGAACAGTTGATAGTACCAGCCAGAGGGGCGGGGGGACAGCTGCACATCCACGCACAGCCGGCCTGGCTCCCAGAGTGCCTGTGTCCTTAAAGCCCGCTGTGGGGACCCTGTATGGGCCCCAGCCTTGTCCTGGCACATGATACACACACGGGCTTGAGGAAGCTTTTGATTATCTCCCACCCCCAACCTCTTCCCCCAGAGGACCCAGGGCTGATGCATCAGATGCAGGTGCCTCTCTGAGCTCCTCCTGCCTGGTCCTCCAGAACGCCACCCTCAGGGGCATTGTCCTTCGCTCCCCCTCTTCCCCAGGACTCCCCTGTGCCCCCCTCTTCCCCAGGTCTCCCCTGATCTCCCCTCTCCCTCCAGGATTCCCATGTGCCCCTATCCTCCCCAGGATTCCCCTGTGCTCCCCCTCCTTCCCCAGGATTCCCCTCTGCTCCCCTCTCCCCCCCAGGATTCCCTTGTGCCCTCCTCCTCCCCCAGGATTCTCTTGTGCTTCTCCAACTCCCCTGTGCTCCCCCTCCTCCCCCAGGACTCCCCTGTGCCCCCCTCTTCCCCAGGTCTCCCCTGTGCTCCCCTCTCCCCCCAGGATTCCCTTGTGCCCCCCTC